>NC_079199.1:61969207-62269207 GCF_029499605.1 Hyla sarda
GAGACCGGAGAAACACCAGGACGTTCTGGAACGTCCTTGGTCCTTAAAGCCCAGGGTGCAGGTACGTTCCAGAACCCTCCTTGGTCCTTAAGGGGTTGAAGGAAAACGGTCATCCTGTTCACTCACATTAAACCCAAGCACTGGGTTATAGTGTGGGTGAACAGGAGACCAATGAGGGATCACTGACTACAATATGTACCTTCAGTCCGAAGATATGTCCCTCCAAAGATCCACTTCTATCTTCTCTGAATTGCACACTGGAGTTGGGCCCGTCAGCTCAATTTTAATATTCATTGTCGCTGGTCACGTGAGAGCTCAGTCGGCTCATGGATGCACCGACAGCAGTCAGAGAGGGACTGCAGAGCGAGCTCCCAACTGTTGCAGGGTTGCTCTGCATGTTTGCTTAAAGTGGCAGACTTCCCGCTGCTGACTGCTGTTGGCACATTCGCAGAGTGAAATACGCTGCGGATGCACCCCGTGTGACCTTGCCCTAAAACTGAAAACGTTGGTCCCCCCAGCGCCAATCTGGAGGAGGATGAGCTAAAGGTCAATCTATGAAGTACTTTCTTCAGTGAATTTACACAGGGGAAAAAAACAATGACAGATCAAATAAATAGGGATAAGATAAATTCAACATTACATTTCAGCTGCCCAACCCAGTGTTTCCCAACCAGCGTGCAAAACTACAACTCTCATCATGCCTTTTCCCTTTCCTTTGTATCAACACAACAGGATGTTAGGTTGAACTTTTTTCAACCTTATGAACTTATATGTAATTATGTATGTTACATCTGGACATCTCCTTAAAGCCTATTTCCTGTACTTAACTTATTTTCTTTTAGAAAATTAACTGAACAAAGCAATAAAATGGGTAATCTAAGGTATAAAATCAAGCCTTCAAAATTGGAAAATATGATAAAATAATTTATCTTTTTTTCATCCAGTCTTTAATA
The DNA here is from genome assembly GCF_029499605.1 of Hyla sarda. Taxonomy (NCBI): domain Eukaryota; kingdom Metazoa; phylum Chordata; class Amphibia; order Anura; family Hylidae; genus Hyla; species Hyla sarda. Next base: position 61,970,161 of record NC_079199.1, read on the forward strand.
TAAGACTGTGTGAAAAAAGAATGCACTTCTATGTATTACAGTGTAAGAGGGTTAAGCTATATGAGAATCATGTCCTGATATACAGTAGATGTATATAATATATAGATATTATCTTGCATTTTATTCCATTTAAAGGGGTTCTCCCGTTGAAAACGTTTTTTTTTTTTTTAAATCAACTGGTGCCAGAAAGTTAAACAGATTTGTAAATCACTTCTATAAAAAAAATCGTAATCCTTCCAGTACTTTTTAGGGGCTGTATACTAAAGAGAAATCCAAAAAAGAAATGCATTTCCTCTGATGTCATGACCACGGTGCTCCCTGCTGAGCTCTGCTGTCCATTTTAGGAACTGTCCAGAGCAGGAGAAAATCCCCATAGCAAACATATGCTGCTCTGGACAGTTCCTAAAATGGACAGCAGAGGTCAGCAGAGAGCACTGTGGTCATGACATCAGAGGAAATACATTTCTTTTTTGGATTTCTCTTTAGTATACAGCCCCTAAAAAGTACTGGAAGGATTAAGATTTTTTAATAGAAGTGATATACAAATCTGTTTCTGGCACCAGTTGATTTAAAAAAAAAAAAAAAAGTTTTCCACGGGAGTTCCCCTTTAAGTAAAGGTTATTCATTAGTTTCCTTTGTAAGGTTATTTTTATGTTACATCATTTTTTCTAGTGTGTACTTTCTTACTGTTGCCTGCATCATAGATTGGTTTTGTTTCACCGTTAACGTTGCATTGCTCCCATCTGAATGCTCTATACAAAAATAAAAAACACTCATCTAATCTAGTATTATAAAATGATAGCAACCTTATGCCATCTATTATGTGCAAAGAAAAACTGTAATGTATGAGTGGTCAGTTGGTTAGTGAATGTGATTATTAAAGTGCATCCTTCTAACAGGTTCAGGCACAGTTGAAAAGCTTGTATTTAGGAAAAGTGCCTTGAGACCATTACAATACTTTGAGATAACTATATAATAATTCCATCTAAAATTGGTGAGAGAAGTGAAACACAGCATTTTCCATTTAATTTTGAATTTGCTACACGCTATTGTGAGTAATCAAAAACCTGATGCCCGAGGCAGCATACTTTTTCTCAAGGAGCATTGCTTGTAAGGACTTTTTTTTTTTTTTTCATTTATCTGATGATCCAGCTCATTTTCTTCTAGCATGGTAGTAAAATGCTGGAGGGAAGCTGATTTCAGAATTAATCCCACTGCATTTTTGCATCAGTTGTTTCGTCAGCTGTAGCACAAAAAAAAAAAAAAAGATCTCTTTGTAACAGATATATGTGGACCCAGCCTGATTACCAACTCCAGCTGGATCTCAAAACAAGCCATGCTAAGGGCATCTCACCAAACCAAACAGTACCCTACTCTCTACTGATGACAAACGAGAAGTCCAAATAGTGCTGCCTTCTGTTGGGTATGTCTGAATAAGCTGATGTACATAGTCATGTTTCATGGCTCTAAAATGGGTCAGGCAGTGACTATGGATAGCAAAATACGGACGTAAAATTGAAATGAAATATCGTCATAATTTCTATCTACCGTATTTATCGGCGTATAACACGCACTTTTTAGGCAAACATTTTTAGCCTAAAGTTTATGTGCGTGTTATACGCCAATACACCCCCAGGAAAGGCAGGGGGAGAGAGGCCGTCGCTGCCCACTTCTCTCCCCCTGCCTTTCCTGGGGTCTAGAGCCCTGCTGCCGGCCCTTCTCTCCCCCTGGCTATCGGCGCCGCTGCCCGTTCTGTCCCCCTGACTATCGGTGCCGGCGCCCCATTGCCGGCGCCGATAGTCAGGGGGAGAGAAGCCTCCGGCGTGCGTCCCCTGCGTCGTTGCTATGGGGACGCATAGCAACGACGCAGGGGACGCACGCCGGAGGCCTGCAGCAGCACGGACCCGACCCCGGCAACAGATAATTATGCCACCGGGGATGGGGGGAGGCAACGGGGCAGCGGCGCCGGCAATGGGTGCCGCTGCCCCTTCTCTCCCCCTGGCTGTCGGCGCCGCTTCTCTCCCCCTGACTATCGGCGCCGGCAATGGGGCGCCGGCACCGATAGTCAGGGGGACAGAACGGGCAGCGGCGCCGATAGCCAGGGGGAGAGAAGGGCCGGCAGCAGGGCTCTAGACCCCAGGAAAGGCAGGGGGAGAGAAGCGGGCAGCGACGGCCTCTCTCCCCCTGCCTTTCCTGGGGGTGTATCGGGGTATACACGCACACACACGCACCCTCATTTTACCATGGATATTTGGGTAAAAAAAATTTTTTTACCCAAATATCCTTGGTAAAATGAGCGTGCGTGTTATAGGCCGGTGCGTGGTATACCCCGATAAATACGGTATCTATTAATGTGAAAGTGGATGTTAAAAAAGTGGTTTTAAAAAGCTTCTGTAATTCTTTAATTTAAATGACACAGTTTTATTTATTTTTTTTTTTTTCTTTCTTTCTTTTTTTTTGGGGGGGGGGTTGTTTTTTTTTTAAACTGTATGTGCACTGGCAGCCACTTTTCTATGAAATTTCATTATACACATTATTAGATGATATGCCCATATTTTATTCCTATTTTACAGATGTTATTTGCAACTAATTTTAAACTATAGAACCGAAAAGAAAAAAAAACACTTAAGGATGGACCATTTGTAGAAAGAGAATACATTTTATTTATGGAAAGTTCCAATAATACATAAAACAAACACAGCGTGGACAAACATACGTGGGAACTAGGGAGCAAGGGGAGACCAAAAATAAAAATAAAGAAATAATCCGGGTGCACTGGCCTATGGCATGTAAGAACAGGTAAGTCACAGGGTAATTATATAGATGTATAAACATGAGATATGTACAAAGGCAGAAAGCGCCTCAATGAAAAGGGTAAATATTTATACAGGTCTCATATCAAGAGTACCAACATATAAAAATTGAACTGAAATGCCATAGGAAGTGAAAAACATGCTAACCGGACTAAAGAAAGAACCACATGCAATGATGGTACACAACAGTAACCCCCCCCCCCACTCCCCAGTTACCCACCAAACCTCCGACACGTTTCACCCAACGGGGCTTTATCCTGGAGGTTTGGTGGGTAACTGGGGAGTGGGGGGGGTTTTACTGTTGTGTACCATCATTGCATGTGGTTCTTTCTTTAGTCCGGTTAGCATGTTTTTCACTTCCTATGGCATTTCAGTTCAATTTTTATATGTTGGTACTCTTGATATGAGACCTGTATAAATATTTACCCTTTTCATTGAGGCGCTTTCTGCCTTTGTACATATCTCATGTTTATACATCTATATAATTATACTGTGACTTACCTGTTCTTACATGCCATAGGCCAGTGCACCCGGATTATTTCTTTATTTTTATTTTTGGTCTCCCCTTGCTCCCTAGTTCCCACGTATGTTTGTCCACGCTGTGTTTGTTTTATGTATTATTGGAACTTTCCATAAATAAAATGTATTCTCTTTTTACAAATGGTCCATCCTTAAGTGGTTTTTTTCTTTTCGGTTCTATAGTTAGTGTGTACACCACAGGACCTTAATTACCTAGCATAGGTAATTGAGCACATCCCCTTTCTTTTGTTTGGGTTGATTAATTTTAAACTATGTGAACACAGCCTAACGATTACAAATGTAAAATTGAACTGCGTCGTGTACCACTTTTATTTTTATTGTTTAACTTACAAATTTAATATGAAGTATTTAAACTTCATTAAATGTCTCGCCATGGCAAGTGCCCAGGAGGCAGGCTTATAACTTAGGTGCCCAGGGCTCTCAGCGATGACTGATACCTCTAGTGGTCTTTTTATTAGATGCTTGAACTGTCACTAAGTAGTGAATAAAGAGTCCACAACCAGTTATGGTTAAACGGAGGCTTTACTGAGTAGAAGACAGGTGTAATTATCTTTACAGCTAAGGCCAGATTTCTCAGATAGGTGGCCAGGACCCAGAGGACCTCACAGCTTGCTGGACCAATACTTAACATAATAAACTTGACTTTGACTTGTAATTAGACTTGACTTGACTATGTGCAGGACTTGACTTGACTATGTGCAGGACTTGACTATTTGTAGTGACAGCAGACATAGGCTTGAGACTTACTGAATAGGCTTTAGCTTTGTGGCCTTCCATACGCTGAACACTTGTGCTTAGATCTCTGGTAGCTGCCTCAGCAAAGCCTTAGATGTTACTCTCAGAAGAATCTGAGGGAAGAGCTGGTAGCAAAGAGACAGAATTGTAATGTCCACCCCTTTATATAGTGGGGGGCTGGACTAAAGCCCATTGGTCAAGCTGTGGGTCATAGGTTAAAACTGGTGCTCACTGGGAGTACATGTGACAACAGATCATGTGACTACATAACATAACATGTGACAGGCTTACTCTCAGGTCCTTGAGACCTCCCACAGGTCCTCCACAATATCTAGACATAGGGATCCTGTCTAAGCAGTCTAAAGTCTAAAGAGGAGAAAAGGGGGAGCGCTTCTTGTTGTGATAAAAAGAGAGATACTCAGTATAAAAATGAAATATGACAGCAGCTCACCAGATTTGGTTGTGTAACGTCATACACAACAATGGTAAGCGCATCAAGAGGTAGTGTATCCGCAGCAAATAAACTACGTCGATTTTATCTGATTTCCATTCCTTTTGTATCCTGCGCCACGTGGAGCCGGTGTTCTCCCTAAAGCCAGACCGATTGAATACTACGCATTAAAGTGACATACACATCATATAAAACCAACAGGGAGACAACAGGGGGAGACCCTGTAGGGTAGCCTCCAGGTCACTGAGGGACTCAACCTGACAGGGCCTACAGGAAGTATAGGACCATGTTCCTGTCCTGGGACATTACAGCACTGCATATACAACTTCCACACCTGCTGTTCCAGACCTCAGCAATGTTGCGTATTCAGTACTGCTAAGGTCTCTGTCTGTCTGCTGATCTTGTGTTCCTGATCCTGCCTGTCTACTGGACTTTGCCTCTAGCTTATCCTCTGGAACCTAACCTGTCTCTCCTGTTAATAAACTTGACTGTCTACCATAATTCCTGTCTGCTTGCAGCTTGTTCCAGCCAGCCTGCACCTGTAGCCATCTTGGCTAGCTGTTGTCCCGGTACCTGCTCTACTAATAAACACCCAAATCAGCTCTGCTGCATCTGGCTCTATCTTTAGTGTCAGTTTGTCCCCCCTGCCTGGCCAGCTGCCTCTTGTGGCACAGTGAGTCCACACCTGTGGGGCGTTACAGTTGGTGGTAAAAATTCTGTCAGAGCACTTTTTCTGTTTCAGACTGCTCTATCTGCTCTTACCTTCATTTCTCTCAGTGTTAGTGATAGCAGCAGTAAGGTGAAGGAGGTTGTCCATGGCAGATCAGAGTGTGGAAAGTTAGAAAGCATCCAAGGAGGTTAGATTACACAGGTTGTAGATAGCGAGAAAAACATACACAGTGTGCTCATGCAAAATTACATGGGCTGTGTTCAAGAGAGACAGCATGAGTAAGGGTGCATAGGAGCACCAGAAACTTGTTGGAATTTATTAGATATTTTTAATACTGAATATGCATTGTGTCTGTTTAATCTATGGATAATAAAAAATAAGAACTCTGTGTACTACTGCTAGATCGTGGGATTCATTAAATAAAGAAAGGCACTCACTAGCAAAGCTATTTAAAGGAACTTACACATATATATTTATATATATATATATATATATATATATATATATATGTGTGTGTGTGTGTGTGTGTGTGTGTGTGTGTGTGTGTGTGTGTGTGTATATTCCAAGGCCGGACTGGCCTATCGGGATACCAGGGAAATTCCCGGTAGGCCGCTCTCCCTGTGGGCTGGCACAACAGTGTCAAGAAGACGGCAAGTGTAGGAGCAGGAGGGAGAGGCTAAAGACGCTCTGTCTCCGGCTCTGACCCGGTCGCTTGCATACGATTATAGTTAGCTTTACCTATAGTTGGCAGGCAGAGGCTCCGCCCCCAGATGATGAGTGATGCGGCTGCCATAAAGATACGGCAGCTGCGTAATGACGTTCCCAAGAATCAAAGGGCCGGCGTAACTACGTCCTGCGTCATTACGCGGCCAGCGTATCTGTATGGCAGCCGATCTGGGTGGCTTAACAGAAGAGCCGCGGCCACCTCTGAGCTCCTCTGAAAAACTCTCATATGTCCCTGCCCAGCCCCCGGAGTGCAGGAGAAAGGAATGAGTGCCGGTCCTCAGCCTCACCATGTCCGTGATGGCCTGCTGCCTTCAGGTGTGCCCACTGTCCATACACCCCCCCCCCCCCCCCCCCCCCGCACAATCACACTGCAGCTGCGGGCCTGTGCACATTAAGTGATAAGAACACATAGTGATAATGCCAGCGGCACTGCACTGGCCCATGTTACCCGTGATTTATTATCCTCATCCTGCTGTCACTGTGTGTCTTAACCCTGTACTGTCACTGTTTGTCTTATCCCTGTACTGTCACTGTGTGTCTTAACCTTGTGCTGTCACTGTGTGTATTAACCCTGTACTGTCACTGTGTGTCTTAACCCTGTACTGTCACTGTGTGTCTTAACCTGTCCTGTCACTGTGTGTCTTAACCCTGTACTGTCACTGTGTGTCTTAACCCTGTACTGTCACTGTGTGTCTTAACCCTGTACTGTCACTGTGATGTCAATGTGTGTCTTAACCCTGTGCTGTCAATGTGTGTATTAACCCTGTGCTGTCAATGTGTGTATTAACCCTGTGCTGTGATGTCAATGTGTGTATTAACCCTTTGCTGTGATGTCACTGTGTGTCTTAACCCTGTGCTGTGATGTCACTGTGTGTCTTAACCCTGTGCTGTGATGTCACTGTGTGTCTTAGCCCTGTGCTGTGATGTCACTGTGTGTCTTAACCCTGTGCTGTGATGTCAATGTGTGTATTAACCCTGTGCTGTGATGTCAATGTGTGTATTAACCCTGTGCTGTGATGTCACTGTGTGTATTAACCCTGTACTGTGATGTCACTTTGTATAATGCACAGTGACATCACAGTACAGGGATAATATGCACAGTATTGTCACAGTACAGGGTTAAAGGGGTTATCCAGCGGGAGGGTATGGTTTTCAGAACTATGCCTGTACCTTGTACATCATAAATAAAAAATAAACCTGTGCTCATCTACAGCCCTCCTGCCATGCCTCCGCATCACACAGTGATGTCACAGTACAGGGATAATACACACAATTATGTCACAGTACAGGGATAATACACAGTGATGTCACAGTACAGGGATAATACACAGTGATGTCACAGTACAAGGATAATATACACAGTGATGTCACAGTACAAGGATAATATACACAGTGATGTCTGTTACGCCGAGCGCTCCGGGTCCCTGCTCCTCCCCGGAGCGCTCACGGCGTCTCTCTCCCTGCAGCGCCCCGGTCGGTCCCGCTGACCGGGAGCGCTGCACTGACATGGCCGTCGGGGATGCGATTCGCACAGCGGGATGCGCCCGCTCGCGAATCGCATCCCAAGTCACTTACCCGTCCCGGTCCCCTGCTGTCATGTGCTGGCGTGCGCGGCTCCGCTCTCTAGGGCGCGCGCGCGCCAGCTCTCTGAGACTTAAAGGGCCAGTGCACCAATGATTGGTGCCTGGCCCAATTAGCTTAATTGGCTTCCACCTGCTCCCTGGCTATATCTGATCACTGCCCCTGCACTCCCTTGCCGGATCTTGTTGCCTTGTGCCAGTGAAAGCGTTTAGTGTTGTCCAAAGCCTGTGTTACCTGAACTCCTGCTATCCATCTTGACTACGAACCTTGCCGCCTGCCCCGACCTTCTGCTACGTCTGATCTTGCCTCTGCCTAGTCCTTCTGTCCCACGCCTTCTCAGCAGTCAGCGAGGTTGAGCCGTTGCTAGTGGATACGACCTGGTTGCTACTGCCGCAGCAAGACCATCCCGCTTTGCGGCGGGCTCTGGTGAACACCAGTAGCCTCTTAGAACCGGTCCACCAGCACGGTCCACGCCAATCCCTCGCTGACACAGAGGATCCACTACCTGTAAGCCGAATCGTGACAATGTCACAGTACAGGGATAATACACACAGTGATGTCACAGTACAGGGATAATACACACAGTGATGTCACAGTACAGGGATAATAGACACAGTGATGTCACAGTACAGGGATAATACACAATCATGTCACAGTACAGGGATAATACACAATGATGTCACAGTACAGGGATAATACACAGTGATGTTTTATAAAACATTGGTACGGCCTCACCTGGAATATGATGTTCAGTTTTGGGCACCAGTCCATAAAAGGGACACTGCGGAGTTGGAAAGGGTGCAGAGACGCGCGACTAAACTAATATGGGGCATGGAACATCTTAGCTATGAGGAGCGATTAAAGGAGTTACAATTGTTTAGTCTTGAGAAGAGACGTTTAAGGGGGTATATGATAAACGTATATAAGTATATTAATGGCCCATACAAAAAATATGGAGAAAAACTGTTCCAGGTTAAACCCCCCCAAAGGACGAGGGGGCACTCCCTCTGTCTGGAGAAGAAAAAGTTTAGTCTCAAGGGGCGACACGCCTTCTTTACCGTGAGGACTGTGAATTTATGGAACGGTCTACCTCAGGAACTGGTCACAGCAGGAACAATTAACAGCTTTAAAACAGGATTAGATACATTCCTGGAACAAAATAAGATTAATGTTTATGAAGAAATATAAAATCTCATCCCTTCCCCAATATCGCGCCACACCCCTACCCCTTAATTCCCTGGTTGAACTTGATGGACATATGTCTTTTTTCAACCGTACTAACTATGTAACTATGATGTCACCGTACAGGTATAATACACACAGTGATGTCACAGTACAGGGATAATACACACAGTGATGTCACAGTACAGGGATAATACACACAGTGATGTCACAGTACAGGGATAATACACACAGTGATGTCACAGTACAGGGATAATACACAGTGATGTCACAGTACAGAGATAATACACACAGTGATGTCACAGTACAGGGATAATACACAGTGATGTCACAGTACAGGGATAATATACACAGTGATGTCACAGTACAGAGATAATATGCACAGTGATGTCACAGTACAGGAATAATACACACAGTGATGTCACAGTACAGGGATAATACACACAGTGATGTCACAGTACAGGGATAATGCACACAGTGATGTCACAGTACAGGGATAATACACACAATGATGTCACAGTCACAGTACAGAGATAATACACACAGTGATGTCACAGTACAGGGATAATAGACACAGTGATGTCACAGTACAGGGATAATACACACAGTGATGTCACAGTACAGGGATAATGCACACAGTGATGTCACAGTACAGGGATAATAGACACAGTGATGTCACAGTACTGAGATAATACACACAGTGATGTCACAGTACAGGGATAATACATACAGTGATGTCACAGTACAGGGATAATAGATTTGGTTAGTAACAGTATACTAGTAATATTGGTCTTGATAAACAGGAGTTGGTCAGTAATTGGTGCTGCAGGGACAGCGCAACCATCTCACATTTGATCGGATCACTATGTGAAGTCTGCAGAAAAGTATGTGGGGCCTCATGTTCGCTTAAGGTTTTACAAAGTCTAGAGCCGCCTCTGCTGTGCCCAGCAGCTACAACTACTTTTATGTGCTAAAGTGTGCAGACTGTAGCCCTTCCCAACTTGGACACAGTATCAAGTCCACAACATTATAGAATGGAAGCCTGACAAATCAAATGCTAGCCTTCCCTCACAGGCTGTAGTACATAGAACCTGTATAGTAAAAACCTGGTATTTGATTTACCATGCTTCTGTCATATATGTAGCGCCTGCGCCATTTGACCAGTGGGGCTGGTATGCAGTTATTTCCAGGGCTGGTTTTTATCCCCAGTCCGGCCCTTATATATTCTGTGATTTCTCTACTGCAAGGCCTTAGAGAGCACAACTCAGAGACAATGGCCCTGATTTACTATTGTAAGATTTCCCACGGAGGCTGTGTTTTATGCAGCTTTTACAGCTAGGACAACAATGCGCTAGGACTGCTGAATTATGTATTTATTGGTGATCAAATTAGTAAGGTTTTTTGTCATTTTATCAGTCAGAATATCACAGAATATTGAAGTGTGTAAAACTGCTGATGCTTTGTTTTAACTTTGCTGACACCCTGACTGATAGTGGTATTATATACAAATCCCTGCACATATGTGTGGTGGCCCAGTACGCGAGTTGTTACCCCGTACCCTGCTGCCCTGTCAGGCAGCCTCCCTGCAGTGTCCCCTGCCCCCCCCCCCCTTGCATCTGTTCTACTGTAATTTTCTATTAGACATGTGCAATTCGGTTCGGCACGAATGTCTAAATTAACGAATGTTACCGTTTTCGTGCATTCGGACCCATCCGAATGCACGAAAACATATTTTGAACATTCCCGAATAGCCACGATAATATGAATAGCAAAGTAACGAATACATTCGTTATTTCCCGACCTGTAAATAACGAATGCATTCGTTATCCATAAACGACGTGAAGAATTAATTCGGATAACAAGGTTAGTAAAAAGGATACAGATAGTTTGATTTTTCGGATACATTCGCTATTCGGGTACATTCGGTAAATCTTTATTCTTTTTTTGGACTTTAGCGATCCTAAAAAGTTATGGAGATACCTTTTTTATTAAAATTTCGTAGGGTATCATAAAAAAATCATAATAAAAAAGATACAGTGGTGATGGAAAAAATTGTATCTAATGAAATGTATGATTTTTATTATGAAATGTTTATTAATTTTTAAACAGGGATCAATTTATGTGAGCAGGTAAAGCACTAAAAATGGAGCCGACAATAGTAAAAATGTAGTGTGTGCGTGTTTTTCACTTTTTTTAAAAACATTTTTTAGGTAGTACTACTACTCCCAGCATGGAACACACTCTTCCATGATGGGAGTAGTAGTTACCTGTACTAATTGACAGATCGCAGGGATCCCTTGCGATCATCTTGTATAATGTATAGATGCGCCGGCTGCTCTTCTATGGTCCCCTGCACTCACGTATATATACACATATTCATATTTCCCGCAGAGCTGTGATTGGCCAGATGGTTACAGCCAATCACAGCTCTCTGTGAGAAATAGGAATATGTGTATATATACGGCCGTGCAGGGGTCCATAGGAGAGCGGCCGCCGCATTCATACATTATACTGGAGGATCGCAGCGGGTGTCAGGAGTGATACCCGCAGTGATCTTCCCTTTACTACAAGTACTACCACTCCCAACATGGAGTACACTCTGCTCCATGCTGGGAGCTGTAGTACCTGTATTAATAGACAGATCGCAGCGGGTGTCAGAAGTTACACTCGCTGCCATATGTCTATTAATGCAGGTACTACAGCTCCCAGCATGGAGCAGAGTGTGCTCCATGTTGGGAGTATTAGTACCTGCAGTAAGGGACAGATCCCAGGGATGTCACTCCTCCTGACACCCGCTGCGATCCTCCTGATGTGAATGTCGGGATCAGCTGTTCTCAGGGCTACAGAGCCGGGAGAACAGCTGACGCTGAGCCGTAGGTATACATCGTATATCTACTGCCCAGCAAGAACTTACAGTGAGCCTGCAATGTGTATACAGTATACACATTGCTGGCTCACTTAACCCCTTGCTGAGCTGTGCGCTATGCGCAAGCCCAGCAAGGGAAGAGTTAACTTACACTGCTGGACAGTGTAAGTTAACCCTTTGGGCGGTATACACTATATACAGCTATCTATAGATAGCTGTATACAGTGTATACAGAAGATGAAGTCCAGCTTACTTCCCTGAGTCCCGGGCCGGGTTCGTGTAGCTCCGCCCCCTAGTGATGACGTCATTAGGGGGCGGAGCTACAGAAGGGAACAAGGCTAGTTTATCTGAAGCTCTGTTCACATTGTACGTTTTGTATAATGTGAACAGACCCTTCTGGCAGTGTCTACCCAGACAGGGAGACTCCAGCTGTTGCTAAACTACAACTCCCAGCATGCCCAGACAGCCTTTGGCTGTCTGGGCATGCTGGGAGTTGTAGTTTTGCACCAATTGGTGGCTCCCTGTTTGGGTAGACATTGCATCATGGGTGCTCTCCCCAGCGGACTGCGCCAAAAATGTCATAACCAATTTTTTGTGTTTTTTTCTTCTCGTTTCAGATCCGTGTATGCAGAGGATTACTGCGGATTCGATGGATTACGGCGGATTATTTATTTTTTCCTTTAATAAAATGGTTAACGAGGGCTGTGGGGGAGTGTTTTTTTAAATAAAATAATTTTTCCAATGTGTTGTGTGTTTTTTTTTTTTTATTGAATTTTCAGGGTTAGTAGTGGAAGCTGTCTTATTGACGGAATCCATTACTAGGCCAGGGCTTAGTGCTAGCCCCCAAAACAGCTAGCGCTAACCCCCAATTATTACCCCGGTACCCACCGCCACAGGGGTGTCGGGAAGAGCCGGTACCAACAGGCCCGGAGTGTCAAAATGGCGCTCCTGGGCCTAGGCGGTAACAGGCTGGCGTTATTTAGGCTGGGGAGGGCCAGTAACAATGGTCCTCGCCCACCCTGGTAACGTCAGGCTATTGCTGTTTGGTTGGTATTGTGCTGAGAATGAAAATACGGGGAACCCTATGCGTTTTTTTTAAAAAATTTTTATTTCAATAAAAAAAAAAAAACGCATAGGGTTCCCCGTATTTTCATTCTCAGCACAATACCAACCAAACAGCAACAGCCTGACGTTACCAGGGTGGGCGAGGACCATTGTTACTGGCCCTCCCCAGCCTAAATAACGCCAGCCTGTTACCGCCTAGGTCCAGGAGCGCCATTTTTGACGCTCCGGACCTGTTGGTACCGGCTCTTCCCGGCACCCCTGTGGCGGTGGGTACCGGGGTAATAATTGGGGGTTAGCGCTAGCTGTTTTTGGGGCTAGCACTAAGCCCTGGCCTAGTAATGGATTCCGTCAATAAGACAGCTTCCGCTACTAGCCCTGAAAATTCAATAAAAATAAAAAAAACACAACACATTGGAAAAATTATTTTATTTAAAAAAACACTCCCCCACAGCCCTCGTTAACCATTTTATTAAAGGAAAAAATAAATAATCCGCCGTAATCCATCGAATCCGCAGTAATCCTCTGCATACACGGATCTGAAAAGAGAAGAAAAAAAAAACACAAAAAATTGGTTATGACATTTTTGGCGCTGTCCGCTGGGGAGAGCACCCATGATGCAATGTCTACCCAAACAGGGAGCAACCAATTGGTGCAAAACTACAACTCCCAGCATGCCCAGACAGCCAAAGGCTGTCTGGGCATGCTGGGAGTTGTAGTTTAGCAACAGCTGGAGTCTCCCTGTCTGGGTAGACACTGCCAGAAGGGTCTGTTCACATTATACAAAACGTACAATGTGAACAGAGCTTCAGATTAACTTGCCTTGTTCCCTTATGTAGCTCCGCCCCCTAATGACGTCATCACTAGGGGCGGAGCTACACGAACCCGGCCCGGGACTCGAGGGATGTAAGCTGGACTTCGTCTTCTGTATACACTGTATACAGCTATCTATAGATAGCTGTATAAAGTGTATACCGCCCAAAGGGTTAACCTACACTGTCCAGCAGTGTAAGTTAACTCTTCCCTTGCTGGGCTTGCGCATAGCGCACAGCTCAGCAAGGGGTTAAGTGAGCCAGCAATGTGTATACTGTATATACACATTGCAGGCTCACTGTAAGTTCTTGCTGGGCAGTAGATATACGATGTATACCTACGGCTCAGCGTCAGCTGTTCTCCCGGCTCTGTAGCCCTGAGAACAGCTGATCCCGACATTCACATAAGGACGATCGCAGCGGGTGTCAGGAGGAGTGACATCCCTGGGATCTGTCCCTTACTGCAGGTACTAATACTCCCAACATGGAGCACACTCTGCTTCATGCTGGGAGCTGTAGTACCTGCATTAATAGACATATGGCAGCGAGTGTAACTTCTGACACCCGCTGCGATCTGTCTAATAATGCAGGTACTACAGCTCCCAACATGGAGCAGAGTGTACTCCATGTTGGGAGTGGTAGTACTGTAAAGGAAAGATCACTGCAGGTATCACTCCTGACACCCGCTGCGATCCTCCTGTATAATGTATGAATGCGGCGGCCGCTCTCCTATGGACCCCTGCACGGCCGTATATATACACATATTCCTATTTCTCACAGAGAGCTGTGATTGGCTGTAACCATCTGGCCAATCACAGCTCTGCGGGAAATATGAATATGTGTATATATACGTGAGTGCAGGGGACCATAGAAGAGCAGCCGGCGCATCTATACATTATACAAGATGATCGCAAGGGACCCCTGCGATCTGTCAATTAGTACAGGTAACTACTACTCCCATCATGGAACAGTGTGTTCCATGCTGGGAGTAGTAGTACTACCTAAAAAATGTTTTTAAAAAAAGTGAAAAACAGCACACACTACATTTTTATTATTGTCGGCTCCATTTTTTGTGCTTTACCCGCTCACATAAATTGATCCCTGTTTAAAAATGAATAAACATTTCATAATAAAAATGATACATTTCGTTAGATACAATTTTTTCCATCACCACTGTATCTTTTTTATTATGATTTTTTTATGATACCCTGCGACATTTTAATAAAAAAGGTATCTCCATTATTTATTAGGATCGCTAAAGTCCAAAAAAACTAAAAAGATTTACCGAATGTACCCGAATACCGAATGTATCCGAAAAAAACAACACGAATACCCGAATACCGAATGTATCCGAAAAATCTAAAACGAAAATATTGCCGAACCGAAATTTTTTTCCAAAACGAAAAAACGAAACGAAATTAAACAAAAATTTTTTTAGTGCACAAGTCTATTGTCTATTATCCCATATGTTATGTATATAAGAATGTTGTATCTTTCAGAAAGGTTAAAGGGGTATTCAATTTTTTTTATTTGACTATGCTACAGGGGCTGTAAACTTATTGTAGTTCATAATATAGTGTCTGTGCCTGTGTGTGTGACAGTTTTCTCACAATTCTTATGTGATTTTCACCCCAATATTTATTTTTAACAGCATACAAAATGACTGTTGTCTCAGATTTTTCCCAGGTTGCAATGTGGCCGAGACCTGACCTCACTAGTCAGCTGATGACAGGAAGCCTGTCTGCTTCAATTGGTGGAGCAATCACTTGGTGGGAGAGAGATCAATCTGCAACTAATGCTGTAGGCATCCTGATTGAAAACCACAGGTCTTTTGAATGGATGCAGCTCATTCATGTTTCAATGGGTGAGGAGGCTGATGTGTGGGAGGGAGGAAAATTGAATTATGGGATTTATAGGCAAAAAAGAAAACTCAAAAAGGAAATACCGGTTCACAAGAAGCTAGCCACAGTGTTATGGTAATCTCACAACATAGCCATTTAGCCCCAAGACAAGCGTAGATCCTTCCTAAGCATGTCCATTACTGTCTGGCAGGTACGTGCTAAAATTACCTTATGGTGGATAGCCTCTTTAACATGTGATCACCAGTTGTCATGTGAGTTGTCATGTGATTGTTACCTAGGAGGAATCAGTGACCAGGTGACAGCAAGTGTGACCAATGGGACCACACCAGAGTCTCCACCATAAAAGCCCTGGGAGGAGTCTCTTCTCTCTCTTAGTTCCTGAGTTATTGCTGAGGTGCAGACAAGCCTAAGAGTGTGTCTGGAGTCATAGGAGGCCTTAAGTCAAGTCTGCAGCCACAAGCTACAAGTCTACAAGTAAGCTAAAGTCACAGCTTAGTCTGTCTCCAGTCAAGTCAAGTCAAGTCAGTCACTGTAATCTATTGTCAAGTCAACGTGGCCGGCACTAAATTTTCCAAAACCACTGCCAGTCCCAGCAAGCCCTTAAGGTCTCTGAAGTCACTGGTCACCTCTGTGGGCCTGGCTACACTGTATAGACTGTACCATCTGTCACTCAGTAAAGCTACCATTGTCCGTAAGTTGACGTCAGAGTCATTATTGCCACTGTGCCTAGCCCAGGATCCAGCGGTATACCTTTGGGTGGTATTGAGAATAAGCCACACCCTGGCATCACGGATTCAAGGGGTTAATGCCATCTGCCCCTAGGGTAATTACATCTGCCCTGCATCTCATACCCCATACCACAACTTTTGGCATCCTACGAGCAGGATATGGGTGTGCTCCTTATGCGACAAGTCCTCCCCCAGTCTGAACTGTGTCCAGTATTGTCAGAAAATTGCATGCCGATGCGAATAAAATATGCGCCAGAAAGTGTACTGGACTCTGTCAGTGGAAAGTGTAGGACTGTTATTTGCGATTGTGAACTGCAGAGAGTCAATACCTGAAAGGGTTAACTTGGTCCGGTGTTTCCCGTGTTCGGTCGCAGCTCTGCCCTGTCAGTCCCCAGCAGTGACGCCTCTTCAGTACAGTGAGGAGGAACCAAAGAGCCGCCCTGTGTTGCACAGGGGAAGATTTTGCTGACCGGACAAAACCGGAAGATCCCTGGGCGCAGCCATATTGAAAGCTCTGGCTGGGCTCGTCTCTGCTGTTATCTGTCAAGCACCCGCTGCAGCGCAGACTCTGCAAACACCAACGATTGTCAGTGTTAAGTCTCCGGTGCCGGCAGCTGTCAATATTAACCCGTTAGTGCCGGCAAGTCTAGACGCAAAACTATTCACAACTGCAAAATAGAGGGGGAGAATCCATTAGATTACCCCCATTAGTCAAGTCAAAGCAGCTGCAGGGCTTCAGCAAGCATCTTAAAGTGGAATTCACCTTATTTCTCTTAAAGCGACAGCGTGCTCAAAAATCTACAGGATGTCAGAACGCAGCTCTCCAGATCAACCAGGCGGCAATGACCCTTCATCTCCAGCAGCGAGGTCATCACCTGCCCCAACAGTTGGGACCTTACCCACCCTGCCTGCAGTCAACATCAACAGTCCTGGTGTTCCAGCGTCGGCACCGGTATTCATGGGGAACCCTGTCCTCCCTACCTACAATGGAGACCCCTTCACCTTGAGGGATTTCAAAGAGAGGATCCAGAGTTTTTGTCTTTTAGTCTTTCCCTCCTAACCTACAGGTGCAATTGTTCACAGGACAACTACAGGGACCAGCGTTAGAAGTTCGCACCTAGCCAGCCTCCGAGAAGGCAACTGTAGAGCAGATCTTTGAAGGACTGTACCAGGTATTTGAGTCACATTCTCCATCAGAGGTATGTCTCCGGCTGTATGAAAGGGGACAAAAGCCAGGTGGGACCTTGAGAGCATATGCCGTAGCCCTACAGAATGCCCTAGAGACTGTCCAAAAATTAGATGGTATAACTTCCAAGCATGGCAACAAAGTGTTAATAAACAGGTTTATCGATGGGGCTCATAATTAGTGGGACAAAGCCCAGCTGAGAATGTTAGTGGTCCAAAACCCCAACATGTCATTCCCCGCTTTCAAAATACTGGCTATCCAAGTAATTGAGTCTGGGGCTGAGTTAGAGGAAGTTTGAACACCCCTCACACCTGTTCAAGAGCCACTAGGGGCAGTAGCCAGACCTATACCACCACCGTTGCCAGCCCCCGCCCCAGTGTCTTCTACTTTGCCAGCCACCGCAGCCTCAAATTTACAGAGTGTTAGGCATGAGATTGAACAACTGACCAAGGCTGTGAAGGAGCTTGTCACCCGGGTCACTCCACCTGACCGTGAACTGCCCCTGCCTAGAAAACCTGCCCCTGCTCCTGCTCCCTGCAATTATTATTACCGCAATCCTCTGCCTAATAGACCCTCGGGGACTCAAAGACCCTTTTGCACGTACTGTAATAAGTCAGGACATTGGAAAATGCAGTGCTGGGATTTCAACGGATTTCAAGGATCTGGTGGGCGCAACTCCAGGTTGGAGACGACACTACCCCAAGGGACCAAGTCATTGGAAACATCAATGTCACCAAGAGGTACCATGAGGCTTTCAGCAAGCACCCCACAGACTTTGGGCATACTTCAATGATCCAGCAGCGAATCCTCACAGGTGATAGCCCACCTATCAAGGAAAGACACCGTCCAGTCGCGCCAGGCATATATCAGACTGTCAAGAAGATGCTGGCCGACATGAAAGAGGCAGACGTGATTCAAAAAAGTCTGAGCCCCTGGGTGGTTCCATCCGCTTTGGTGTTGATTACAGGAAACTAAACAATGTCACACATAAAAACGCTTATCCTTTGCCAAGGATCGAGGAGCCACTCACAGCCCTCGGGTTGGCTGCTTACTTCTCCACCCTGGACTTAACCAGCGGATATTGACAAGTGCCCAATGCCGTAGAGGATCGCGAGAAGACCGCCTTCGTGACACCATTGGGACTGTTCGAGTTTAAAGTATGCCATTTGGGCTGTGCAATTCCCCTGCTACGTTCCAGAGTCTGATGGAAAGGTGCCTGGGCCATCTGAATTTTCAAAGTGTCCTATTGTACCTGGACGATGTCATTGTGTATTCCAAGTCCCACCAGGAACACCTCAGTCAGACGTCTTCCAAGCCTTAATCAAGCATGGATTAAAGAGTAAACTGTCCAAGTGTCACCTGCTCAAGCCTCAGGTCCATTACTTGGGTCATGTTGTCAGTACAGAAGGGGTCCAGCCCATCCTGAAAAGGTGGAAGCTGTCAAGAACTGGCCTTCCACGCGAACGGTGAAAGATGTCAGGAGCTTCCTGGGATTTGCCGGCTACTACCGCAACTTCATTCCCCACTTTGCCCAGGTTGCAAAACCCCTCACAGCTCTCTTATGGGGTACGGCGAAGGAGAACTACTATGGAAGGCCAAAGAGCAAGAGACAGTGTTCTGAGCTCTTAAACGTCTGCAGACGGAGCCACCCATGGCGTATCCAGACTACAGTCAGACATTCCGGCTGTATACTGATGCCAGTTTTTAGGATCTGGGAGCTGTCCTGTCCCAAGTGCAGGAAGGACAAGAGGGAGTAATTGCCTATGCCAGTCGCAACCTACAAGCAGCAGAGGAGAACAATGCCAATTACAGCTCATTCAAATTGGAACTTCTCGCCCTGGTGTGGGCCGTGACCAAAAAATTCTAAGACTATTTGGCTGCCACGCCATTTACTGTCTACACAGACAATAACCCACCTGAACACTGCCAAATTGGGTGCCATTGAACAGCGATGGACTAGCCAATTACAGTTTCACCATCAAGTACAGAATTGGCAAGTCAAATGTCAATGCCTCGGATGACCCCCGGCAAAGAACCACCTGTCTAAGATGTGTGGGAAGACGTGGAGATGCCCCCATTTTATCAGCGGTTCATGAACCAGAATGTAGTGACCGTCCTGATGGACTGTGAACCCAGGTCCGAAAAGGTTAAGGAAGACCTATACACCTGGAAGACTCTTCAAAACGAAAGTCAAGTCATCTGCTGGACTACCTTCTGGCAAAAAAGGTGCCAACCTGTCTACGCCGGGCCCAGTGTGACTACGAGTTGAAACATCTGTGATGACAGAGGAAACTACTGTTTGTGCACAAAGGACTGTTTTACCGAAATTCTTTGGATCCGGTCTCTGGTGATCGACTTCATCACATTCTGGTTCCCCAAGAGACACGGCGATGGTGCTCAACGCATACCATGACCAGTCGGGACACTTTGGAGTCCATAAGACTGAAGCCACTGTCAGGTGAACATTCTATTGGATCGGAATGCAGAGTGACATAGAGAAATAATGTACAGTCTGTAACATCACCAAGAATGTGCGCAAGGATGCAAGAGCACCCCTCCATTCCATCCAGGGTGAAAGGCCCAACCAGTTGGTCGTGCTAGACCACGTCAAATTGTCTCCTACCCAGTCCGGGTATACTTATGCTCTCACCATGGTGGATCATTATTCTAAATGGCTTGTCGTTGTACCTGTCAAAGATCTCACAGCCAATACAGAGAGCCAGATGTTCTACTCCAATTGGGTGCAAACCCTTGGGTGTCCGGAGTCTGTCCTAATGGACCGAGGAACGGCCTTCAAGGCCCAATTCTTCCAAGAGTGTAAGAAACTTCGGACAACCGCTTGCCATCCCCAGGGGAACGGGCTCTTTGAGCGCATCAATCATGTCTTTATTCACATGTTGCGAGCAGCCTCTGTGTCAAGACACGAAGAGACTGCTGCCCGAATTACTGGAGATATATAACAACACAGTCCTTTGTTCTACAGGGTATACCCCTTTGTAATACATGATGGGGCAACATGGGCAGCTGCCTTAAGACCAGACATTTGGGCTGTTCAACAACTCTCCGCAAGCCTCCCTAGAATGGGACTCTGATCACTAGAGAATGATCCAAGAAGCCAAAGAAATTGTCAGGCAAGGCTCAACAGAGACAACAAGAGGATTATAACTGTCATGCCTCTGCCAAACCACTTCAATTGGGCGATAAAGTCTGGCTATGGAAGTTTCCAAGGACCAACAAGCTAGATTCTATATGAGAGACAGAACTGTACACAGTGACGGCCATACCCTATACTGAGTCTGATGTCTACGAAGTGCTTAAACCTGGGTATGAGTAGTGTTGCTTGCGAATATTCGCAAAGCAAATTTTATTCGCGAATATCGCATATTCGCGAATATTCGCGAATATTCGCGAATATAGCACTATATATTCGTAATTACGAATATTCGTTTTTTTTTTTTTTTTGTTTGTTTTTTCCACAGTACACATCACAGTGATCACCCCTCTCTGCTTCCAGCTTGTGTGGTGTAAAGAAGGCTCTAATACTACTGTGTGAGACTAGTGTGCGAATTTTCGCATATGCGAACATTTGCATATGCTAATTTTCGCTTATGCAAATTTCCGCATGTTATTTTTCGCACGTGCAAATTCTCGCATATGCGCAAATAAAACAATAAAACAATAAAACAAATAAAAAAATAATATTACGAATATGGGAATATTCGCGAATATATGACGAATATTCGTCCATATATTCGCGAATATTCGCAAATTCGAATATGGCCTATGCTGCTCAACACTAGGTATGAGCCACAAGTTGTTCACCAGAATCGAATCAAGTTATGTCTCAAACAAGATCTACCAATGCTCCCTGCGCTGCCACCTCCAGCTGTCAGGCATGCAAAAGAGTATGTTCCGGGCAAGGGAATCACCCATCTATGGATTTACTTATGTTTTCTGCAAATCAGCCTGCAATCTTCTGTGTCTCACCAACTCTGGGGCTGGTTCAACCCACACCATTCCCAGTGTTGTCACCATTGGCTCCAGCCTATAAACCAGTCTCCAGAGTGCCAACCCTGTCAACAGCCTCTCCAGCACAGCTGCGAGCGACTATGAGTCCAGCCAGCCCCAAACTAATACTGAGTTCGCTGAAAGAGAGCCAGCCGCAGCTCCAGAAGTCCCCAGAGCTCCAGAAATCTCAAGAGTTCCAGATTCTCCAAAGGTGGTGTTGCGCAGATCCCAAAGGTCGACGCAAGGACAACTACCAGCTAGGTATAAGGAATAATGGTAGTGCTGTGTACAAAGTTATCAGTCATAGTCTAATTCAGTCAGCTTACATAATGTATTATATAAGCTAGTGAAATTACTAGTTAGGTCTGTATTTCCAGGCCATAATTCACCTGTGTAACTTTTTTCCTATCCATGTGTACAGGGTACTCTCCTGGCCAGAAGGTTCCCCTGAAAATATAAATAAAGCACGTAGAGCGACAGAGTTGCTGTATATAAACGTAACACTGGTATGTTATATAAAAACATGTATAGAGTTCTGGGGAGAAGTGGTTCGTGCCGAGGAGCCCCAGTAGCTTAGGCATCAGGTAGAGAGTCTCAGGCAGCCTGATCCAACTCAAGAATATTAAATGTGATAAAAATGTAGTTATAAGGGTAATGAATCCCACATGTTTATGTCCCGTAATTAAAAGGAACATGTATGGATATTTTCACAAAAATGCTACATGGACTCATCTCGGTTCTTTTTATTCAGACCTGTGAAGGACATTGGACAATAATGCCCCAGGAACTGTCAGTCTAGGCCCCAGTGGCCACTTCCAGTTTTCCTCCCTCCAAGACTGGGTGCCGAGGACGGCTGTGTTTAAGAGAAGAAGTTTGTGGTAGCCCAGTACATGAGTTGTTACCCCGTACCCTGGCTGCCCTGTCAGTCAGCTTCCCTGCAGTCTCCCTTTGCCCCCCCCCCCCCCCCCCCTGCATCTGTTCTACTGTAATTGTATATTAGCCCCTATGCTATGTATATAAGAATGTTGTATCTTTAAAAAAGGTTAACATGTGATCATCAGTTGTCATGTGAGTTGTCATGTGATTGTTAACCGGGAGGTATAAGTGACCAGGTGACTTAAGGGTGACCAATGGGACCCCACCAGAGTCTTCCCCATAAAAGCCCTGGGAGGATACCTTCGGGTGGTACTGAAGATAAACCACGCCCTGGCGTCACAAATACAAGGGGTTAATGCCATTTGCCCCTAGGGTAATTCCATCTGACCTGCATTTCACACCCCATACCACATATTTTACAGTCACTAGAAAAGAATCCTTGAACTTATGATTTTTTGCTCAGATTTATTATGAATTATCCTTAGTTGCTATTTGTGGTGTGTGTATACCTTTGGATACCTGTGACAAGGAAACTCCATGGAGTTTTTATAATTTGGATCTTGTCAACCAACCACAAAATATTTAGTGCATGGTATTAGCTGGAGAAATGATTCTTTAGCTAAACACCATTAGAAATGGAAAATGCAAATCCCAGCATGGGTCCTTGAGAAGACAGTCTCAGTGGTTTTCCATGGTAATAATGTGATATCACACAGCCTGTATATCATATGGGACTGTTCTGTGTCATCATGTTGAAGACAGTGCCTCGGAGATTTGGTAGTTGCCACTTTTGTTACGCAGATAATATAAGAAGAAAGATCAGAATATATGTCAGTGCATGCACCGAGACACCACTCCAAAGGGTTATTAGACTTGGCATTTGCTTTTGGAGAGCGTCCAGTGAGACATAGAGAGGACCCTTGAGGTACAGAATGACAAGAAAGCCAAATGATGTAAGCTGGCAGTCCAGCACATTTGCTTTTACAACTTTGCTGAAACCACAGAGCACCTTAGGATCTAAAGGCAATTATAGGGCATAGCTGGATGAGCACTGGACATATCTGATCCTGCTCACCTCCCTTAGATGCCATCTGGCTTCATTCAGCTGTGGGAAACAAGCTAATAGATCAGTCATCTTGACTCGCCTGGAAAACATTAGTAGTAATGTGTTTTTGGAGATAAGTCTTCACAATTAAAATAACTTGCATAAAATGAATAAACTTTAGTTAGTACAAAAAATGTAAACCTTTTAAAAGAGTTTGGAAAAAAGCTATATATGGATATTTTAGCATCCAAATAAACTGAGGGTTTCTGTCATTTTAAATTAATCTGTTTTAACATAAATCATGAGCAGTGAAACCGATCGCTGGAGCATCAGGCTGGAAAAAAAGGTTAGGGCGCACACCAATGGTGACGGAGAGTAAGCACAGACATTGTCTTATTAACCCTTTAACGACGCTGGACGTAAATGTACGTCCTGGTGAGCTGGTACTTGACGCACCAGGACGTACATTTACATCCTATGCATAACCGCGAGCATCGGAGCGATGCTCGGGTCATGTGCGGCGGGTCCCGGCTGCTGATAGCAGCCAGGGACCCGCAAGTAATGGCGGACATCTGCAATCGCGCAGAAGTCCGAAATTAACCCCTCAGATGTCGTGATCAATACAGATCACGGCATCTGCAGCATCGCGGTCACTAAAATCGATGAGCGGATTGCCCGCAGTGCTGCCGCGGTGATCCGATCATCCAGCATGGCAGCCCTCACCTGCCTCCGCTGCCTTCCACGGGTCTTCTGCACTGGTCTGAGATCGAGCAGACCAGAGCAGAAGATGACCGATAATACTGATCAGTGCTATGTCTTATGCATAGCACTGAACAGTATTAGCAATCAAACGATTGCTATAAATAGTCCCCTATGGGGACTATTAAAGTGTAAAAATAAAAGTAAAAAAAGTAAAAAATAAAAGTGAAAAATGTGAAAAAAAACTCCCTCAATAAAAACTTAAATTGTCTCATTTTCCCAATTTCACCCCCAAAAAGTGTAAAAAAAAAAATGTTATATACATATTTTGTATCACCGCATGTGTAAATATCCGAACTATTAAAATAAAATGTTAATGATACCATACGGTGAACGGCGTAAACGTAAAAAAAAAAAGTCCAACATAGCTGCTTTTTTATAACATTTTATTCCCAAAAAAATTAATTAAAAATATATTAAAAATGTTATATAAGCAAATATGGTATCAATAAAAAGTACAGATCACGGCACAAAAAATGAACCCTCATACCGCCACTTATACAGAAAAATGAAAAGGTCTTCAAAATAGGGGGATTTTAAACGTACTAATTTGGTTAAAAAGTTTGCGATTTTTTTTAAGCACAACAGTAATAGAAAAGTACGTTATTATGGGTATAATTTTAATTGTATTGACTCAAAGAATAAAGAACACATGTCATTTTTACCGTAAATTGTACCGCGTGAAAACTAAACCTTAAAAAATTTGCTAAATTGCCGTTTTCTTTTTAATTTCCCCACACAAATAGTATTTTTTTGGTTGTGCCATACATTTTATGGTAAAGTAAGTGATAGCATACGGACAACTGGCAGTGCAAAAAACAAGCCTGCATACTAGTCTGTGGATGAAAATATAAAAGAGTTATGATTTTTTGAAGGCGAGGAGGAAAAAACAAAAACATAAAAATTAAATTGTCTGAGTCCTTTAGTCCCAAATGGGCTGAGCCCTTAAGGGGTTAAATAACAAAGAGAACGTGTTTCTGAGGTCCAAGCCCCCTTTTTCAATTCTATGTACTTCCCATCACCATCGGTGTGCGCCCAAGAAGACCCTAACTTTTTTTTTCCAGCCAGACGCTCCAGTGGTTGGTTTCACTGCAATTCAGGACCTCCACATCAGAGGCACCCGGGTGGGTGGCAGCCACGAAACTATCTATAACTCTATGCACATCATGGTGTTGAGCCCTTAGCCCAACATCACCAGGTGAGCAGGTTCACTATCTTTTTGTCTGTTCACCCAGTTTAACATTTGGTAATGACCCTAGGCAGCGCCTTCCCCTATTCAGTGTATTTCTCTTCTCTATTTATAACATAAATCACTAGTATCATAGTGTGATGGAAAATGGATGGATTCTAGAAGAACAAAATTACCTGTACCTGTGTGTGTGGTTGTGCAGTATTCAGTGCCAAGAAGGGCAGGGTAGATATGGTGCAGGGCAATCAGAGGGAAAAAGACACATGGGAAGAGCGGTAGATCAGGCACCGGATATGAGGTCAGAAGTGATGCTGTAGCCTCTTGTCTGTATTGGGCTATCAAGCCTTTTTTTTGCGCTGGAGGGTTAAATCAAATAACTAGAGGTATATACAAGGTCAAAAGTTCTATACAGGTATGCCCTTACTTTATACCCAGTGCTAACAGGTCCACTTGTCCACAATTGTTTCAGAGGAGCGCAATCTGTCTTGTTAGCTAAACCTAGTCTGCCTCTGCCACATTATGCAAGCAATATTAGTTTTCTAGTTCATGCTTCTAAATGTATCCAAATGTGTTTTTTTTTTAACTCTACTTTTCTCTACATCTTCAAACATGACCTTTTGGGGGAGAACACCCATTCTGCTGGGGTTCCTTAAAGGGGTTCTCCAACAAAAGAAACAACTGGTGTATGGGGTCAAAAAGTACAATAAACAACTTACTAATATAATGTTCATTAGCCATAGTGCACAAATCTCTCCATATACACTCAGCTCTCTTCCTTTTAGCGAGTGCAAAGGTACAATAGTCGTGACAACAGGAAAATTATGCAGCGGGGCAATCTCCTCAGGGTAGGCGATATTCCTCTGATTAAAAGGGAACAAACCCAGTTTGTTAAAATAACAAAAGATTTATTGCACATAGGTAATGGACAATGCGTTTCAAGGGGCGGGGGGCGGGACCAGGGGGGCGTGACCCTCCCTTCATCAGGTCCAGTAATTTGGCATACGAAACATGACATGATTTATACGGGGGGAGGGGGGGATGCAAAATCCATATCATTTGAGGCTTTTTTTTTTGTAAAGAAGTCCATATTAAAAAATATATTACAGTAAATACATCCAAAACTAAAAAAAGATAAACATTTTACGTTTCAATTTTAAAAGCCATAAAAAAAATCCAGTGTAGCAGTACAATTTACATGCTGTTAGTGTTTCCTGCAATTAATTGCGCTAGGGAGTGGACGGTAGAAATTCTATAGTTGCCGGTACTTCTACAGCGAGAGTTAAAACAACATAGCAGAGGATGCCAGCAGACTAGACGCACTGATAGCTGAATTTAGCGGAGCAGAATCGGGAAGGCTTTTCAAGGTATGGGGGACCATTGCTATAAGTGCCGTTGTTAATGGAAAAAATTTGTTTTAATAATATGTAGGGAGCTCATTAATAAAAGTAATACATATAAATGTTTAAATGTTGTGACATATAAATGTTTAAATATTGTGACAGTGTTATGAGCATAATCATACACAACATGAACATACGTATACATAAACCTGTCACAATATTAAAAAAATGTATATCTATTACTTTTAATAATGAGCCCCCTACACATTATTAAAACATTAACAACAGCACTTATAGCAATAGTCCCCCATACCTTGCAGAGCCTTCCAGGTTCTGCTCCGCTAAATTCCGCTATCAGTGCATCTAGTCTGCTGACATCCTCTGCTATGTTGTTTTAACTCTTCCTGTAGAAGTACCGGCAGCTATAGAATTTCTACCGTCCACTCTCTACTGCAATTAATCGCAGGAATCACTAACAACATGTGAATTGTACTGCTACACTTGTTTTTTATGGATTTGTTTTTATGGATTATGGAAAAATTTAATATTTTTATCTGTTTTTGGTTTTGGATGTATTTACCGTATATATTTTGTAATATGGATTTTTTTTTTTTTAAAGCCCCGAATCATGTGGTCTTCAAGTTTTTTTCACCATATAGATGATGTCATGTTTTGTACCCCCAATTACTGTACCTGATGAAGAAGGGGTCCCGCCCCTTGAAACACGTTGTCCGTTACCTATGTGCAATAAATCTTTTGTTATTTTAACAAACCGGGTTTGTTCCCTTTTAATCAGTGGAATATTGCCCACCATGAGAAGACCGTCCCGCTGCATCATTTTGCCATTGTCACGGCTATTGTACATTTGCATTTACTGGACCATCCAGGATTCTTCCAAGATGGGTTGGATGCTGGCAGCACTCCCAGGATTCCATCTATAACGTTGACTACAGGTGATCTATGGTGTTGTGCTCATAGTACAACACCACAAGGTGAGCACACTCAGTTTTTACTCGAACATCCATGGTAATAAGGAGTAACAGCACATAGTTGCGCTTGGATTTTCTGTTTCCCTTTTTATATATTACTGAACTCCTTGTAGCAGAGTGCTGCTCACCCCTCCCCTCTTGTCTGCTCAGGAGGAGACCTTTGATGCAAAGAGGCATGTTCTTCTGCCATTAAATCTAATAAGCAGTAATATGAGCTCCCCCTCATCACATCATTGGTTACTCTGAGATGACAGGAGATCTGCTTTCAATGAGTGTAACATGATATAACATAGAAATTGGGGCTCAGAGTCATGAATATTGTATTAATGATGATTTATTGGTTTATATAATAGCAATAATTTGCTTGTTTTCTTTGACTCACAGGGCCCTTGTGGGTCAGCAGAAACACAATGATAGATATTTAATAAATAATTAATACATTAAATTAACATGGCAAGAAAATATATTAAAATCTTAATAAAAATGTACAATTGAATAAAAAACAATAATTAAAAGGTTATAGTCTGTTGGGAAAGTGTCCACATATTCTATGGAAAAAAGCAGATAAATATTGTCCAGTGGTGTCTTGGTAAAGGCAATAATATCCTCAGACCACGTATGCTTTAAATCCAAATGCTTCAAATCTAAATATAATAAATTGTCTGTGAATGTACACTTTCTTAGGATATAGCAATTTCAATTGTAGCTATGCAGAGTTATTGTTACGCCGAGCGCTCTGGGTCCCCGCTCCTCTCCGGAGCGCTCGCAGCGTCCTCTCATTCGCAGCGCCCCGTTCAGACCTCCTGACTGGGTGCGCTGCGATATTACACCCAGCCGGGATGCGATGCGCGACGCGGGACGCGCCTGCTCGCGATGCGCATCCCGGCTCCCGTACCTGACCCGTTCTCCGTCTGTGTTGTCCCGGCGTGCGCGGCCCCGCTCCTTAGTGCGCGCGCGCCGGGTCTCTGCGATTTAAAGGGCCACTGCGCCACTGATTGGCGCAGCAGGCCTAATCGGTATCTTCACCTGTGCACTCCCTACTTATACCTCACTTCCCCTGCACTCCCTTGCCGGATCTTGTTGCCATTGTGCCAGTGAAAGCGTTTCCTTGTGTGTTCCTAGCCTGTGTTCCAGACCTTCTGCCGTTGCCCCTGACTACGATCCTTGCTGCCTGCCCTGACCTTCTGCTACGTCCGACCTTGCTCTTGTCTACTCCCTTGTACCGCGCTTATCTCAGCAGTCAGAGAGGTTGAGCCATTGCCGGTGGATACGACCTGGTTGCTACCGCCGCTGCAAGACCATCCCGCTTTGCGGCGGGCTCTGGTGAATACCAGTAGTAACTTAGAACCGGTCCACCGACACGGTCCACGCCAATCCCTCTCTGGCACAGAGGATCCACCTCCAGCCAGCCGAACCGTGACAGTAGATCCGGCCATGGATCCCGCTGAGGTCCAACTGCCAGTTGTCGCCGACCTCACCACGGTGGTCGCCCAGCAGTCGCAACAGATAGCGCAACAAGGCCACCAGCTGTCTCAACTGACCGTGATGCAACACAGCTACTACCACAGCTTCAGCAATCATCTCCTCCGCCAGCTCCTGCACCTCCTCCGCAGCGAGTGGCCGCTTCCAGCCTCCGATTATCCTTGCCGGGTAAATTTGATGGGGACTCTAAGTTTTGCCGTGGTTTTCTTTCGCAATGTTCCCTGCATTTGGAGATGATGTCGGACCAGTTTCCAACTGAAAGGTCTAAGGTGGCTTTCGTAGTCAGCCTTCTGTCTGGGAAAGCCCTGTCATGGGCCACACCGCTCTGGGACCGCAATGATCCTGTCACTGCCTCTGTACACTCCTTCTTCACGGAGATTCGAAGTGTCTTTGAGGAACCTGCCCGAGCCTCTTCTGCCGAGACTGCCCTGCTGAACCTGGTCCAGGGTAATTCTTCTGTTGGAGTGTACACCATCCAGTTCCGTACTCTTGCCTCCGAATTATCCTGGAATAACGAGGCCCTCTGCGCGACCTTTAAAAAAGGCCTATCCAGTAACATTAAAGATGTGCTGGCCGCACGAGAAATTCCTGCTAACCTACATGAACTTATTCATCTTGCCACCCGCATTGACATGCGTTTTTCCGAAAGGCGTCAGGAGCTCCGCCAGGATATGGACTTTGTTCGCACGAGGCGGTTTCTCTCCCCGGCTCCTCTCTCCTCTGGTCCTCTGCAATCCATTCCTGTGCCTCCCGCCGTGGAGGCTATGCAAGTTGACCAATCTCGCTTGACACCTCAAGAGAGGACACGACGCCGCATGGAGAACCTTTGCCTGTACTGTGCCGGTACCGAACATTTCTTGAAGGATTGTCCTATCTGTCCTCCTCGCCAGGAAAGACGCACGCTGACTCCGCACAAAGGTGAGACAGCTCTTGATGTGAACTCTGCTTCCCCACGTCTTACTGTGCCTGTGCGGATGTCTTCTTCTACCTTCTCCTTCTCTGCTATGGCCTTCTTGGATTCCGGATCTGCAGGAAATTTTATTTTGGCCTCTCTCATCAACAGGTTCAACATCCCGGTGACCAGTCTCGCCCGACCCCTCTACATCAACTCTGTTAACAATGAAAGATTGGACTGTACCGTGCGTTACCGCACGGAACCTCTCTTAATGTGCATCGGACCCCATCACAAAAAAATTTAATTTTTGGTCCTCTCTAACTGCACTTCAGAGATTCTTCTTGGATTACCGTGGCTTCAACGCCATTCCCCAACCCTTGATTGGACCACAGGGGAAATCAAGAACTGGGGTACTTCTTGCCACAAGGACTGTCTTAAACCGGCTCCCAGTACTCACAGTCGTGACCCTGTTGTTCCCCCGGTATCTGGTCTTCCTAAGGCCTATCTGGACTATGCTGATGTTTTTTGCAAGAAACAAGCAGAGACTCCTCACAGGCCTTATGACTGTCCTATTGACCTCCTCCCGGGTACTACTCCACCCCGGGGCAGAATCTATCCTCTGTCTGCTCCAGAAACCCAAGCCATGTTGAAATACATCCAGGAGAACTTAAAAAAGGGGTTTATCCGCAAGTCCTCCTCTCCTGCCGGAGCTGGATTTTTTTTTGTCTCCAAAAAAGATGGCTCCTTACGCCCTTGCATTGATTACCGCGGACTTAATAAAATCACGGTAAAAAAACGCTACCCCCTACCTCTTATCTCGGAACTCTTTGACCGCCTACAAGGTGCCCACATCTTTACCAAGCTGGACTTAAGAGGTGCTTATAATCTCATCCGCATCAGGGAGGGGGATGAATGGAAGACTGCATTTAACACCAGAGATGGACACTTTGAGTATCTGGTCATGCCCTTCGGCCTTTGCAACGCCCCTGCCGTCTTCCAAGACGTTGTAAATGAAATTTTTCGTGATCTTCTATATACCTGTGTTGTGGTTTACCTAGACGATATTCTGATTTTTTCTGCCAACTTGGAAAAACACCGCCAGCATGTCCGCATGGTTCTTCAGAGACTTCGGGACAATCAACTTTATGCCAAAATGGAAAAATGTCTCTTTGAATGTCAGTCTCTTCTTTTCCAAAGATACTTAGTCTCTGGCCAGGGACTACAAATGGACCCAGATAAACTATCTGCCGTATTAGATTGGCCACGCCCCTCCGGACTCCGTGCTATCCAACGTTTTTTGGGGTTCGCCAATTATTACAGACAATTTATTCCACACTTTTCTACTATTGTGGCTCCTATCGTGGCTCTAACCAAGAAAAATGCCAATCCTAAGTCCTGGACTCCTCAAGCGGAAGACGCATTTAAACATCTCAAGTCTGCCTTTTCTTCTGCTCCCGTACTCTCCAGACCTGACCCATCTAAACCCTTCTTATTGGAGGTAGACGCCTCCTCAGTGGGAGCTGGAGCAGTTCTTCTACAAAGAAATTCTTCCGGGCATGCTGTTACTTGTGGGTTTTTTTCTAGGACCTTCTCTCCGGCGGAGAAAAACTACTCCATTGGTGATCGAGAATTACTGTCCATAAAATTGGCGCTTGAGGAGTGGAGGCACCTGCTGGAGGGATCCAAATATCCAGTTATTATTTACACTGATCACAAGAATCTCTCTTATCTCCAGTCTGCCCAACGTCTGAACCCTCGCCAGGCTAGGTGGTCGTTGTTCTTTGCCCGTTTTAACTTTGAAATCCATTTTCGCCCTGCTGACAAGAACATTAGGGCCGATGCCCTCTCTCGTTCTTCAGATGCCTCTGAAGTGGAAGCCTCTCCGCAACACATCATTTCTCCCGACTGTCTGATCTCCACTTCTCCAGCTTCAATCAGACAAACTCCTCCAGGGAAGACCTTCGTTTCTCCACGCCAGCGCCTCGGGATTCTCAAGTAGGGACACTCCTCCCACCTCGCAGGCCATGCGGGCATGAAAAACTCCGTTCAACTCATCTCTCGATTTTATTGGTGGCCTACTCTGGAGACTGACGTTGTTGATTTCGTGCGGGCCTGTACTGTCTGTGCCCGGGATAAGACTCCTCGCCAGAAGCCTGCTGGTCTCCTTCATCCTCTGCCTGTTCCTGAACAACCTTGGTCACAGATTGGTATGGACTTTATTACTGACATGCCCTTATCCCGTCGCAACACAGTTGTTTGGGTGGTCGTTGATCGATTTTCCAAGATGGCACATTTTATCCCTCTTCCAGGCCTTCCTTCAGCGCCTCAGTTGGCAAAGCAATTTTTTACATACATTTTTCGCCTCCACGGGTTGCCCACGCATATCGTCTCGGATAGAGGCGTTCAATTTGTGTCTAAATTCTGGAGGGCCCTCTGTAAGCAGCTCAAGATCAAATTAAACTTCTCTTCTTCTTATCATCCCCAATCCAATGGGCAAGTAGAAAGAATTAATCAGGTCCTGGGTGACTATTTACAACATTTTGTTTCCTCCCGCCAGGATGACTGGGCAGATCTTCTACCATGGGCCGAATTCTCATACAACTTCAGAGTCTCCGAATCTTCTGCTAAATCCCCATTTTTCGTGGTGTACGGCCGTCACCCTCTTCCTCCACTCCCCACTCCCATGCCCTCTGATTTGCCCTCTGTTGATGAAGTTACTCAAGATCTTTCCACCATATGGAAAGAAACCCAAAATTCTCTTTTACAGGCTTCATCCCGGATGAAAAAATTTGCTGATAAAAAAAGAAGAACTCCCCCCATTTTTGCTCCCGGAGACAAGGTATGGCTCTCCGCTAAGTATGTCCGCTTTCGTGTCCCCAGTTATAAACTGGGACCACGCTATATTGGTCCTTTCAAAATCTTGTGCCAGATCAACCCTGTCTCTTACAAACTCCTTCTTCCTCCTTCTCTCCGTATTCCCAATGCCTTCCATGTCTCTCTCCTTAAACCACTCATCCTTAACCGCTTCTCTCCCAAAGTTGTCTTTCCCACTCCTGTTTCCGGTTCGTCTGACGTCTTCTCGGTGAAGGAGATTCTAGCATCCAAGACATTCAGAGGTAAAAGATTCTTCTTGGTTGACTGGGAGAATTGTGGCCCAGAGGAGAGATCTTGGGAACCTGAGGACAACATCCTAGACAAAAGTCTTATCCTCAGGTTCTCAGGCTCCAAGAAGAGGGGGAGACCCAAGGGGGGGGGTTACTGTTACGCCGAGCGCTCTTGGTCCCCGCTCCTCCCCGGAGCGCTCGCAGCGTCCTCTCATTCGCAGAGCCCCGTTCAGACCTCCTGACCGGGTGCGCTGCGATATTACTCCCAGCCGGGATGCGATGCGACGGCCCTGCTCCTTAGGGCGCGCGCGCGCCGGGTCTCTGCGATTTAAAGGGCCACTGCGCCACTGATTGGCGCAGCAGGCCTAATCAGCATCTTCACCTGTGCACTCCCTACTTATACCTCACTTCCCCTGCACTCCCTTGCCGGATCTTGTTGCCATTGTGCCAGTGAAAGCGTTTCCTTGTGTGTTCCTAGCCTGTGTTCCAGACCTCCTGCCGTTGCCCCTGACTATGATCCTTGCTGCCTGCCCTGACCTTCTGCTACGTCCGACCTTGCTCTTGTCTACTCCCTTGTACCGCGCTTATCTCAGCAGTCAGAGAGGTTGAGCCGTTGCCGGTGGATACGACCTGGTTGCTACCGCCGCTGCAAGACCATCCCGCTTTGCGGCGGGCTCTGGTGAATACCAGTAGCAACTTAGAACCGGTCCACCGACACGGTCCACACCAATTCCTCTCTGGCATAGAGGATCCACCTCCAGCCAGTCGAACCGTGACAGTTATTTGTAACACTTTGTATCCTTATAGTAATAGTCCTGGCTCTGTGTGCTGAGCCCTCGCTGCTAGAGACACAGCAGTCTCATAGATATGCAGCGGCGATGTTAAACTCTGTTGCTAGTGGGGACAGCGCTAATTATATAATAATTGCAAAGTTTGTACCTTAATGTGTGCTGTGTTGGTCACCAGACGGGTTTCGGCTTCCTAGGCAGGGGGGGCACTGCTGGAGACACAGCCGTCTCACAAATATGCAGCGGAGATATAGTGAATAGTGGAAGCGCTTCTCACATATGAAAATTAAATAGTTGGTACCTCTTGTAAGTTGTCCTGATCGTCAGTTAGGTCCCGGCTCTCTGGGCAGAGGGTGCACTGTTAGAGACTTGGCCGTCTCAACTTTACAGCGGCAGCAGTGGGCTCGATCTGTATGTACTGCAGCGGTTCTCCTGCTAGCAATAGAGGAAAGCCAGCAGCGTCCTCGTACTGTCCTATGTTTGATTGACAGGTGCCCTGGATCCTGTAAAACGCTGTATCCTTATGAAGCTTGGATTAATGGTAGTTATGGCTGGACGCATTTCAGGTCCCCCATAGGACCTTTCTTCAGCATCTAAACATGTAATTTTTAGAGTCATTTGGAGGGTTATATTTATACATAGTTCCTCCCCTTTTTTTTGGGAGGGGGCATCACATCCAATTTGAAAAAAATGGGAAAAGAAAAAGAAGTAAAACATGGGGAAAAAAACAACTACTGTTGATTGATTAAATAACTAGAACTGGTGCATTTGGCAATAAGAACATTTTGTGGTGCATACATGTATGGATAATTTCATACTTCCATGTATTATAAGATGAAATGGAATAAAAATAAGATAAAAATATGTTCTAAGATGAAGTACCTGAAAAAGGTGCTTATGTGCATTAGTTGTTTGATTGTACATAGACATGTATCATCATGTATTTGTATATTTATTTAGGATAATATGTAAAAATTTGAAAAATAAGTATATGTATTTATTAATGTCTATATTTGGTTACTACCATGTAGATCAAATGTACCGGAAATTATATTTATATTTTGGACCATATCAGGTTGGAAGAAATGGGAAACAAATGTGAAATAGAGACTATAGTAATTACATCCCCAAAAATTTGGCTGATTTCTTGAGTTCAGACAAGTTGGAGTTAGGCAGGGGGTCCCGACCAAGGACACATCGGAGTGCTGATATATACAGCCTGATGCTGATGGGTCGTCTCAAAGGACCACCCCTTAAT
Source organism: Hyla sarda (assembly GCF_029499605.1). Classification (NCBI taxonomy): domain Eukaryota; kingdom Metazoa; phylum Chordata; class Amphibia; order Anura; family Hylidae; genus Hyla; species Hyla sarda. The sequence continues at coordinate 62,005,108 of NC_079199.1, forward strand.
CAAGGAACCCGAAGACTTCCATTTCACTGTTGAGTCCCTTGGGTGCCAAAGAATCGAATTTGAATATCTTTCTATATTCTATTTCATATTTGTTTCACATTTCTTCCAACCTGATATGGTCCAAAATGTAAATATAATTTGCGGTACATTTGATATACATGGTAGTAACCAAATATAGACATATACATATTTTTCAAATTTTTACGTATTATCCTAAATAAATATACATATACATGATGATGCATGTCTATATACAATCAAACAACTAATGCACATAAGCACCTTTTTAAGGTACTTCATTTTAGAACATATTTTTATCTTATTTTTATTCCATTTTATTTTATACACATTTAATTTAATTATCTGTGTTCCCTTCATCTTATAATATATGGAAGTATGAAATTATCCATACATTTATGCACCACAAAATGTTCTGATTGCCAAATGCACCAGTTCTAGTTATTTAATCAACAGTATTTTTTTTTCTCCATGTTTCACTTCTTTTTCTTTTCCCACTTTCTTCAAATTGTGGAGGAGCTCTAAAATTACATGTTTAGCTGCTGAAGAAAGGTCCTATGGGGGACCTGAAATGCGTCCAGCCATAACTACCATTAATCCAAAGTGCCACACACCAAGCTTCATAAGGATACAGCGTTTTACAGGATCCACGGCACCTGTCAATCAAACATAGGACAGTATGTGCTATCCTTACCTCGAGGATGCTGCTGGCTTTCCTCTATTGCTAGCAGGAGAACCGCTGCAGTACACACCCACCGAGCCCACTGCTGATGCTGTAAAGTTGAGACGGCCAAGTCTCTAACAGCGCACCCTCAGGACAACTTACAAGAGGTACCAATTATTTAATTTTCATATGTGAGAAGCGCTTCACTATATCTCCGCTGCATACTTGCGAGACAGCCGTGTCTCTAGCAGTGCACCCCCTTCCTAGGAAGCCGAGACCCGTCTGGTGACCAGCACAGCACACATTAAGGTACAAACTTTGCAATTATTACATAATAAGTGCATTCACCACTAGCCACCGAGTTTAACATCGCCGCTGCATATCTATGAGACTGCTGTGTCTCTAGCAGCGAGCGCTCAGCACAAAGAGCCTGGACTATTACTATAAGGATACAAAATGTTACAATTAACTCTGCATAGCTACAATTGAAATCACTATATCCTAAGAAAGAGAACATTCACAGACAATTTATTATATTTAGATTTGAAGCATTTGGATTTAAAGCATATGTGGTCTGAGGATATTATTGCCTTTACCAAGACACCACCGGACAATGGGGGAGATTTTTCAAAACCAGTGCAGAGGAAAACTTGCCCAGTTGCCCTTAGCAACCAATCAGATTGCTTCTTTCATTTTTCACAGGCCTTCATAAAAATGAAAGAAGCAAGCTGATTGGTTGCTATGGGCAACTGGGCAAGTTTTCCTCTGCACTGGTTTTGATAAATCTCCCCCAATATTTATCTGCTTTTTTCCATACAATGTGTGGACACTTTTCCAATGGATGATAACCTTTTAATTATTGTTTTTTATTCAATTGTAAATTTTTATTAAGATTTTAATATAATATTTTCTTGCCATGTTAATTTAATGTATTAATTAATTATTAAATATCTATCATTGTGTTTCTGCTGACCCACAAGGGCCCTGTGAGTCAAAGAAAACAAGCACATTATTGCTATTATATAAACCAATAAATCATCATTAATCCAATATTCATGACTCTGAGCCCCAATTTCTATATTATACTTTGCACTTTTTTGGCACCGTGGGTATAGGTGCTATTTGGGTAGCTCGAGTCTAAGGTTGCCAGGGTGATAAGAGCCTCTCTACCATTTTTTTCTTTCTACCAGTGTAACATGATGTCAAAGCTACAAGGGAGAGAGCAGAGCTGATATGGAAAGATCTGTGCATTATGGTTAATAACATTATGTTAGTAAGTTGCTTTATCATACTTTTTGACTTGTTTATTTCGCTGGAAAACCCATTTAAGGTTTTAATTTAAGAAACTGTTTCTGGCTGCCAATAAACATATCCAACATCACAAGCACTTAAGTGGTTTCTGAAAATTTCGGGTAGGATAAGCTGATAAGCATGTGGTCACACTACATCTGTGCCATTTGGTGACCACAATAAAAGAGGTTGGCATTTTAAGGCCGCTTGTCTTGGCGCTTGTCTACATCTGATTGGATTACATTTAAACACCCGCACTACAGATAAGCTGCTTTAAGCTTAGCTTATCCAAGCTTGTAATATATTGTGGTCAGCGTTTATTGACTACATTGATTGCTGTTTTCATGATGTGATTGAAAAACGAGACATGCCTTTGTCTCTTTGGGTATTTTTTTTTTTTTATCTCTTCCTTACAGGCTACCATTTTGTATGTGGAAAAATAAAGTGAATTACAGAAACAATGCTTTTCTTCTGGTAATTTGCTGATAAAGAACACTGTGGATGTTTAGTTTGAAAGATGTCAGAGTAATTATGCAGCTTTCAAGCAATCAGTTTGGTTTTTCAGGGATAGAAACTTAAATATGCCAAGGGTTTCTAAAATAGAGGTGGGAGACACACAGTTCTAAGAAATACTGAAATTTTGAGATAGACATTTCAAACCATCGTGACAAATCAAGAAGCTGCAGTAGGTGGAAAGTTGAAAGTCAATATAAAGACATGAATAGAAGTAAATTGATGGAATAAAATTCCCAATGATATTTATATAGAAAGAAGTTAATGCATCTGGATTAAGGAAAAAAAATACTGAGCAAATTAGCCTAGAAAAGAAATCTACGTGCCCTCAAACTTGATGTGAAAGAACCTGAACTGTATGAGTATCCTGAAAATGTGCAGAACAATTCTTATTGCTGAATAATTGTCTTAAACGCACACACACACACAAAAAAAAAGTAGCAGATTTCTTATAATTTGCCCAAACTCTCTTAGTTTTTTTACACCCTAGCTAAATTTTTTACAATGTCTGACATTTATTCCTAGTACACTATCCCTCTTAGTAAGGTCAATTAAGTCAGAATAATACTAGTAACTTTATACAAAAAAAAAAAAAAAAAAAGGGACATGCACCAGGCGCACCCTGTGTCTTTACCTTGTGGTGGCAAGAGTAAGTGAGTATACAATATACCTGCCCACCTTGCTGTTTTGTGTTCAGAGCACAACACCGAAAGTAGCCTTAAAGGTAGGGGATTCAGTAGGAGCCTGTGTCTGCCTGTGCCCAGTATCCTGGCACAGTAAGCAGCAATGTAGATGACCACATACTTGGTGAGGTTGAAGAAAAGAGACACTTGCCTGGCGCTCACTGGATCATGGAACGAAGTTGTAAGGATACCAAAATTCCATATGATTTCAAACAGCGTTTTTATTGTACAAACGGTTGACAACGCATTTCGAGGGGAATCTGCACCCCTCTTCCTCAGGTCAGGAGGGGTTGATGAAAATACAAACTAGGGGCTGTTTTATACATATACTGAATTTGAAAAGGCCACGAAGAACTTCCCAACCTGTGGGCAGGTCAGGGGACGTTATCACAGGCACACTTACTGGCCGATGTGAATGTAAACATACAACACATGCTCAGTGATACATTTGTAAACATATAACATTATAACATTATCTGGGTAAGCATAAGTACATAATGACAGTGGTATATACATTGAGGTTGCTGACAACCTGGAAGTGGTATTCAATATAGTAGTTCAGTTTCATTATATATTCAGGGGACATGGAAATTCCGCGCCGACTCGGGACCACAGGCTGGATGCGCCTGCAGGGGAATGGAGAGTCTTGGGCACTCACAGTCGCGGCAGCGCATACATCGGGATCAGTTTGTGCGCTGGCAGGGGAGACAGAGAGCATTTTGTGCACATGCAACAACAGCTGCAGTGCACATTTCATGTCCACAGGCTACGTGCACTCTCATGAGATGCTGGCGGCAGGATAATACTAGTGACAATTAATTTGGTAGCATTGCCACTAAATCCTGGCCCAATCCTACTGAAAAAAATTGGGAATGGAGTCAATTTCTTAGGTCTTTTTCATCACACACTCTTTTTTAGTTCTGGCCAAAACGTTCTATAGGACTGTTGTGCGAGATGTGTGCTAGTTGTCCGTTTGGAAGCCCAGATCCTGCATCTAGAGGGGCGACTGGCAACAATGAGAAGCATTAACAACATGGAGAGGAGTCTCCTGCTCACTGAGCAGGCACTCTCGGGAATAGAGGTGGGGGAGGACAGTGGGACGGAGTTGCAGGACAGTCAGGCAGTTAGCTGGGTTACAGTTAGAAAGAGGGGTAGGGGAAAAAGTGTCAGGGAGGCTAGTCCTGAACTGGCACACCCCAACAAGTTTGCCCGCTTGGCAGATGAGGGGGATGCCATTACAGAGCTAGCAGAACTGCAGCAGGATACCGCCTCTGACCGCCAGGGGGGTGTCTGCTCAAGTAAGGAGGGAGGGAGGAGTACAGGGCAGGCCAGACAGGTACTAGTGGTGGGGGACTCAATTATTAGGGGGACAGACAGGGCAATCTGTCATAAAGACCGGGATCGCCGAACAGTGTGTTGTCTGCCTGGCGCACAAGTTCGGCACATCGCGGATCGGGTTGACAGGTTGCTGGGCGGGGCTGGAGAGGACCCAGCAGTCATGGTACATATTGGCACCAATGACAAAGTAAGAGGTAGGTGGAGTGTCCTTAAAAATGATTTCAGGGACTTAGGCCGCAAGCTTAAGGCAAGGACCTCCAAGGTAGTATTTTCTGAAATACTACCAGTACCACGAGCCACACCAGAGAGGCAGCGGGAGATCAGGGAGGTAAACAAGTGGCTCAGAAGCTGGTGTAGGAAGGAAGGGTTTGGGTTCATGGAGAACTGGGCTGACTTCGCTGTCGGTTACCGGCTTTACCGTAGGGACGGGCTGCACCTCAATGGGGAGGGTGCAGCTTTGCTTGGGGAGAAGATGGCTAGAAGGGTGGAGGAGTGTTTAAACTAGGGACTTGGGGGGAGGGAACCTACAGCAAAGAGGGGGAAGATAGTGTAGATTGAGAGGTGGGAATTATAAATGTACTTGGGGGTGGAGCGGAGGGATGGGTTAGAATAGTTAATAGGAATAGGCTTCATAGGAAAATAAAACTTACACCCTTGAATCCCATTAACCCCAATAACATAAAGGATGGAAATGTAAAGTGTATGTTCACAAATGCCAGAAGCCTAGCAAATAAAATGGGGGAGCTTGAGGCCTTGATACTGGAGGAACATATTGATATAGTTGGGGTCACTGAGACATGGCTGGACTCCTCGCATGACTGGGCTGTCAATCTGCAGGGGTTTACATTGTTTTGCAAGGATAGAATGAACAGAAAAGGTGGTGGAGTCTGTCTGTATGTAAGAAGTGGTATGAAAGTCAGTGTGAACGATGCCATAGTGTGTGATGATTTTGAGGAGGTGGAATCACTGTGGGTAGAATTACAAGAGGGAAATACAGAAAAAATAATATTTGGGGTAATCTACAGACCCCCTAATATCACTGAGGAGATAGAAGTTCGGCTTCATAAACAAATAGAGAGGGCCGCCCGGGCAGGTACAGTGGTAATAATGGGAGATTTTAACTATCCAGATATAGATTGGGGTCCGGGGTTGGCTAAAACTACAAAGGGGCGACAATTCCTAAATTTATTGTAGGATAATTTTATGGGCCAGTTTGTGGAGGACCCAACAAGAAGTGATGCCTTGTTGGATCTGATCATTTCCAACAACGCAGAGCTGGTTGGTAATGTAACTGTGCGGGAAAACCTTGGTAATAGCGACCACAATATAGTTACTTTTGACTTAAAATGTAGAAAACAAAGACAGGCGGGGAAGGCAAAAACTTATAACTTTAAAAAGGCAAACTTCCCTGGTCTGAGGGCTGCACTACAGGACATAGCCTGGGGGGAGGTGTTGTCAAATACTGATACAGAAGGTAAATGGGACATCTTTAAATCAACTCTAAATAACTATACATCTAAATATATACCAAAGGGGAACAAATATAAACGATTAAAACTAAATCCTACATGGCTGACACATGATGTTAAAAGAGCAATAAACAACAAAAAAATAGCCTTCAAAAAATACAAATCTAATGGGTCAGCGATAACATTTAAACAGTACAAAGAGCTTAATAAAATCTGTAAAAATGTAATAAAAACAGCAAAAATTCAAAACGAGAGACAGGTGGCCAAAGAAAGCAAAACTAATCCTAAATATTTTTTTTGATATATAAATGCAAAAAAACCAAGGACAGAGCATGTAGGACCCCTTAATAATGATAATGGGGAGGTTGTCACAGGCGATCAAGAGAAAGCGGAGCTACTGAATGGGTTCTTTAGTTCTGTATACACTATGGAAAAAGGAGTTGACATTGGCCAGGTCAGTGCTGGTAACACATCATGTAATGTACTGAACTGGCTTAATGTAGAGATGGTACAAGGTAAGTTAAGTGATATAAATGTAAGCAAATCCCCAGGGCTACACCCAAGAGTTCTTAGAGAGGTAAGTTCAGTAATATCTGTACCCCTGTTCATGATATTTAGAGATTCTCTGGTGTCTGGTATTGTGCCAAGGGACTGGCGCAAGGCGAATGTGGTGCCAATCTTCAAAAAGGGCTCTAGGTCTTCCCCAGGAAACTATAGACCGGTAAGTTTAACGTGCATTGTGGGTAAATTGTTTGAAGGACTTATAAGGGATTACATACTGGAATACATAGGGGATAATTGTATTATAAGTGATAGCCAGCATGGGTTTACTAAGGATAGAAGTTGTCAAACCAATCTAATTTGCTTTTATGAAGAGGTGAGTAGAAGCCTTGACAGAGGAATGGCTGTGGATATAGTGTTTCTGGATTTTGCTAAAGCGTTTGATACTGTCCCTCATAGACGTCTGACAGGTAAGTTAAGGTCTTTGGGTTTGGAAATTTTAGTTTGTAACTGGATTGAACACTGGCTCATGGATCGTACCCAGAGAGTGGTGGTCAATGATTCGTACTCTGATTGGTCCCTAGTTATTAGTGGTGTACCCCAAGGTTCAGTACTGGGCCCGCTGTTGTTTAATTTATTTATCAATTATATAGAGGATGGTATTAACAGCTCTGTTTCTATCTTTGCAGATGACACCAAGCTTTGTAGCACAGTACAGTCTATAGAGGATGTGCATAAGTTACAAGATGACTTGGATAGACTAAGTGTTTGGGCATCCACTTGGCAAATGAGGTTCAATGTGGATAAATGTAAAGTTATGCATCTGGGTACTAATAACCTGCATGCATCGTATGTCTTAGGGGGGATTAAACTGTCAGAGTCACTGGTAGAGAAGGATCTGGGTGTACTTGTAGATCACAGACTACAGAATAGCATGCAATGTCAGGCTGCTGCTTCCAAAGCCGGCAGGATATTGTCATGTATCAAAAGAGGCATGGACTCAAGGGACAGGGACATAATAGTCCCCCTTTATAAAGCATTGGTACGGCCTCACCTGGAATATGCTGTTCAGTTTTGGGCACCTGTCCATAAAAGGGACACTGCGGAGTTGGAAAGGGTGCAGAGACGCGCAACTAAACTAATATGGGGCATGGAACATCTTAGCTATGAGGAGCGATTAAAGGAGTTACAATTGTTTAGTCTTGAGAAGAGACGTTTAAGGTGGGATATGATAAACGTATATAAGTATATTAATGGCCCATACAAAAAATATGGAGAAAAACTGTTCCAGGTTAAACCCCCCCAAAGGACGAGGGGGCACTCCCTCCGTCTGGAGAAGAAAAAGTTTAGTCTCAAGGGGCGACACGCCTTCTTTACCGTGAGGACTGTGAATTTATGGAACGGTCTACCTCAGGAACTGGTCACAGCAGGAACAATTAACAACTTTAAAACAGGATTAGATACATTCATGGAACAAAATAACATTAATGCTTATGAAGAAATATAAAATCCCATCCCTTCCCCAATATCGCGCCACACCCCTACCCCTTAATTCCCTGGTTGAACTTGATGGACATATGTCTTTTTTCGACCGTACTAACTATGAGATAAGAACTTTGTGTTAACCATTCCATTACTTTTACTTTGTTGAACTTAAAATCACCGGTCTTCAAGAAAACAGTGGTGTAAATAAGCCATGGCTAGATAAGGCTAGTCACTCAGAACTCTAAGCATTCCTGTTTTATATCCATAGTCCTCTCCAATGGCAAGTCATTAGCCTTCTTGTTAATATGCATGTCAAGAGCTCAGGTGAGACTAGTCCAGATGCTCTTTATAAAACTCAATGTATGTATATATATATGTTCCAGCATAACTTCCAAATGGCTGGATATATTCCGATGAGACTTAATACACATGTTGCTTATATATTACCTAAAAGGGTACTCCGGTGGAAAACTTTATTTTTTTTATTTATTTATTTTTTTAAATCAACTGGTGCCAGAAAGTTACACAGATTTGTAAATGACTTCTATTAAAAAATCTTAATCCTTCCAGTACTTATTAGCTGCTGAATACTACAGAGGAAATTCATTTTCTTTTTGGAACACAGAGCTCTCTGCTAACATCATGACCACAGTGCTCTCTGCTGACATCTCTGTCCATTTTAAGAACTGTCCAGAGTAGGAGAAAATCCCCATAGAAAACACATGCTGCTCTGGACAGTTCCTAAAATAGACAGAGATGTCAGCAGAGAGCACTGTGTTCCAAAAAGAAAATAATTTCCTCTGTAGAATTCAGCAGCTAATAAGTACTGGAAGGATTAAGATTTTTTAATAGAAGTAATTTACAAATCTGTTTAACTTTCCGGCACCAGTTGATTAAAATAAATAAAGTTTTCCACTGGAGTACCCCTTTAAATCAACCCTAACACAGTCCCATTTGTGAGGTTGTTTTTTTTTTTTTTTTGTCTGAAGTCCCATGCAAGTCTGCCTTATTCTTGGGCTCCATGATCGGATGGGAGGATAGGATATGAGGATGAGAGTGTCATTGTTGCTTTTTCTTTCTTACAAGGTTGAAAGTTTAGGTAGAGAGACCGAGCAATACTGGGTACCATAAGACTATATACTGTATATAAAACTCAACATATGCATATATGTATGTTCCAGCATAACTTCCAAATAGTTAGAGATATTTTGATAAAACGTGGAACACATGTTACTTATGTCAACTAAACATATAGTAGTGATACATCAACCCTAACCCACCCTATTATGTTAGGGTGGTTTTTTTTTCTATGTAGACTTCTGGCACATGGATGGACTGCAGAGATTTTCCCCAAATTTTTAAACATCTTTCTGCTGGACCAACATGATAGTAAAGTATGCTTTATCTGTGCAGCAGGCAGGTAGGTGCACAGAATAGTGCGGAGTTTGGAATATGAGAAGGAGATTGTCGTCATTGTTGCTTTTTCTCTCCCACAAGGTTTAGGTAGGAAGACCTGGGAATGCTGGGTACTTTTCTAGTCTAGTCATAAAGTTAAACAGGATAGACAGATGCTAGCAGGCAGGCAGTGGGGCGGTGAAGAAAGAACATGGACTGGTCTTGGCTCTTTTAGTTTTCATATTAACCGATGTCCCCGATGAAGAGGACTATTAAAATAAAAAAAATGGTTTGCAAAAGAATTATGATGAATAGCCCTTGTTGTATTACTACTTTTATTTTCCTGCTGACAGGTCAACTTTTAGCCACAACTTTGGAAGTATGCTAAGGTCATTGTCCATTTCGAAGACACATTTGCACTCAAGCTTTAACTTCCTGACTGATGTCTTTAGATGTTGTTTCAATATTTCCACTTAATATTTACTTCCTCATTATGCCTGTCCATACTTTAATACTGTTGGTATAGATACTCCTGTACCTGTTTCCTCCAGCATCTTCACAAGGTGATTTGCTATTGTTCTTGGATTGATTTGTATTATTTGTACCAAAGTGTCTCTTTTCTAAACAAGATGATGGCTGACATGGTGCTTAAACTTGCATATTATCTGAACAGATGAACCTGGTATCCAAGCTTGTAGAGGTCTACAAAGTTTTTCAGATGGTTTTGCTTGACATCATGAAATAATCAATAGAAGAAAGTAGGCCTTATAATTTTGCCACAGTTACACCTCCAAATACCTCAGAAGCTATTAAATAATGGCTGGCTGAACGATTATTCGTCTGACAGCTATCTGTCCCGATCTCCCCATACATATTAGTAAGGTAATTCTCAACGAAGAAAGGAAAGGTACGCCTACAGCTTATTGCTCTGAGAACAATACAGTCCAACATGCCCAAACTTTCTATCCCTTGTCATCGATCGATGGAGAGCCAGAAGGTCTCCTTACACTTTAGAGTTTGACTTAGAATTTTCTGGAATTTCAAAGCTGTTTATGCAAACTTAGCTTATGCAAACTTCTGACCCATTGGAATTTTGATATAGTGAATTATGAATGAAAATATTGGTCTGTAAAGATTTCTTAGAAAAATTGCTTATGTCATTGACAGAAAAGATATTAAAAAAAACTTGCTAAAACTATAATTTTTTGACATTCAATTGTTGGAGTATGGAAATATAAAAATTGAATGACCAACTAAAATATATGTAAATATATGACTTCAACTGTAAATATACTGTTCAAAGTGGAGAGATTTCATAGTTCCCCTACAAACTGTCACCTTTGGTACATTCCTCCACCAGCTCCATTCCTTAGCTATGCCCTAACTACTAACTGTAAGGCTGGACATACATATTAGAAAGCTGTCGGTTGAACGCTCATTCAGCCAACAACTATCTCTTCTAACCTCTCCGTACAATGTTTGATTCTTCCAAGTGTCCATGTGTTCTACAATGAGAGGGGGAAGCAAGTCACCTTGCAATGCACTGATGGTTGCTTCTCGCCCTAACAACAAAAAAAGGATTGGGCCTGTTAAAATTCACCCATCCAATCCTTCTTCTCTCCCCCAATGTCTGCTATCACGAGAGAGTCTGGAGAGCTTCACACACATCGGCAAGTTTTCTAATGTGTGTGGTTAGCTTCAAAGGCTGTAATTCACTTGCTGCTAGAGTTAATTTTCAGCTATGTAGATATACTGCTTTATTTAGGTCGATCTTTTGGAAAAGACTCTCCTTCTTCTGATGGAATCTGATTTCACTTTTGGCAAAATACACAGCCATGTAAATATCCTTAAAGAGATAACATACAGATATGACAGAGTTGATGTGTTGTGTGATATGGATTCTGTGGGTTTTCAAACAACTTCAAGTATACACCATATTATTTAGCTATAAAGAATTGCACATGTATTGAAGTTGAAATTGTCATTTGTCATATGTGAACAGTTATAAGCTTACCTGGAATTTATGGAAAGCACAGAAATTGAATTTTACAGTACCCCTTTAGTTTGATTAACACTTCTTAGTAGGGATTAGTAGGAGCAAGGTTTGTATTTCAATGCAAATTGTGCCTCTGCAGGAGTCCTCTAAATGCATATTGGTGCTATCTTATTGTTCGGATCTAAACTAGCAGTGTTATAATAACTGCAAATATCCCTCAGTGGGAACTTTATTTTATACAGTGTATCTATCATTGCTTAAATTGCACTCAGCATGCATTCAATTGTTGTAAAAAGTGTTAAGGCATTGCATCTAGTACAGATGGCAACTAAACACGCTATATCACAACTTGAGTCTGATGTATTCGTTTAATACACTATCTGGATATATTGTACATGGATCCTTGGAAAAGTAGAAGTAGAAGTAAATGTCATAATTCTAAGGGTCCATCTTCATTTATAATAAACATGTACATAACCAAATTGTACAAAAATAACTGTGTAACGTAAGCCAGCCAATAGGAAGTGTAAAATTAGACTAATGTGTCTATCAACATCATATAGCATAAACCCCAGTGATAAATGTGCATATAAAGACTGGTTTTAGGATGCTATTTTATATGCCCCACTGCCGTTTATTTGCTATAGTATTATCTTTTTGCCATGTACCTGCAATATATTATGTTCTGCCTCTTCTCACTACCTTTGGCACCCATCCAGCATATAGAAGGACCAGACCAGGGGTGGACTGGCAGATCAGGCACTCAGGCACGCAGAACTAGATTCTGCTTTAGGTCAGCATGCAAGTCCTGGTGTATGCAGAGATCATAGAGATCTATAAATAACAGCTAGTGCAGGAGGGTAGCTAGGGGGGACATGTGGCCTGGGGCCAAGTTCAATGGAGGGAGGGGGCATCGACATATCTATAACTTCTGTGCAGAAACTCTTTCCCTTTACTGATCTTTGTAGAAGAGTGCTGTAAGGACCTGCGGATGAGTGACATGACTGCAGGTTCTTTAGCCTCACTGAACAAAGAAAGAGGACAGAGTCAAGTAAGGTAACATAGTAACATAGTTCATAAGGTTGAAAAAAGACCAGAGTCCATCAAGTTCAACCTATATCCCTACTGAGTCCCTACTGAGTTTATCCAGAGGAAGGCAAAAAAAAAAACCTCATACTAGAGGTAAAAATTCCTTCCCGACTCCAAATATGGCAGTCAGAATAAATCCATGGATCAACGTTCTGTCCTTATAAATCTAATATACATAATCAGCAATGTTCTTACTCTCCAAAAATGCATCCAGACCCCTTTTAAATTCTTTTACAGTGTTCACCATGACCACCTCCTCCGGGAGAGAATTCCACAGTCTCACTGCTCTTACAGTAAAGAACCCCCGTCTGTGCTGGTGTAGAAACCTTCTTTCTTCTACACGTAGAGGATTCCCCCTTGTTATAGATACAGTTCTGGAATAGATCATGGGAAAGATCTCTGTACTGACCCCTGATATATTTATACATAGTTATTAGGTCTCCCCTAAGCCTTCTTTTTTCTAAACTAAATAACCCTAATTCTGGTAATCTTTCTGGGTACTGTAGTCCTCCCATTCCCCGTATTACCCTGGTTGCCCATCTTTGAACCCTCTCCAGCTCCACTATATCTTTCTTGTACACTGTACACAGTATTCTATGTGTGGTCTGACTAGTGATTTTTACACCGGTAGAATTATTTCCTTGTCGTGGGCATCTATGCCCCTATTGATGCACCCCATGATTTTACTTGCTTTGGCAGCAGCTGCCTGACACTGGTCACTACAGCTAAATTTACTGTTAACTAAAGCTCCCTAGTCCTTTTCCACGTCAGTTTTCCCAAGTGTGCTCCCATTTAATACATAATCCCAGCCTGGATTTTTCCTCCCCATGTGCATTTACATTTATCAGTGTTGGACCTCATCTGCCACTTCCCAGCCCAAGCCTCCAACCTATCCAGATCCATTTGTAACAGTGCCCTGTCCTCTATTGTGTTTACCACTTTACAGAGTTTAGTATCATCTGCAAAGATTGCTACTTTACTATTTAACCCCTCTACATGGTCATTAATAAATATATTAAATAGAACAGGACCCAAGACTGACCCCTGTGGTACCCCACTAGTAACAGTCACCCGATCAGAATAAGTACCATTAATAACCACCCTCTGTTTCCTATCACTGAGCCAGTTACTTATCCACTTACACACATTCTCCCCCAGCCCAATCCCTCTCATTTTATGCACTAACCTTTTATGTGGCACTATATCAAATGCTTTGGAAAAATCCAGGTATGCGACATCCAGCGATTTTCCTTGGTCCAGTCTGGAGCTCGCCTCCTCATAAAAGCTGATCAGGTTAGTTTGACAGGACCGATCCCTCATAAAGCCATGCTGATATGGAGTCGTACATTTATTTTTATCAATATTCTCCAAAATAGCATCTCTTAGAAAACCCTCAAATAATTTACATACAACAGAGGTTAAACTAACAGGCCTATAATTTCCTGGGTCACCTTTTGTCCCCTTTTTAAATATTGGCACCACATTTACCATGCACCAGTCCTTACTATAGAGTCCATGAATATTAAAAATAGGGGTCCGTCTATTACAGTACTTAATTCCTTTTGAACACGGGGGTGTATGCCATCTGGGCCTGGCGATTTGTCTATTTTGATTTTTTTGTAAGCGGCACTGTACTTCTTCCAGGGTTATACAGGTGACCTGTAAAGGGGAGTTTACCTTATCTCACTGTATTTCACCTGGCATTTCATTTTCCTCGGTGAACACAGTGGAGAAGAATTTGTTTAATATATTTGCTTTTTCCTGATCCCGTTTATAATTTCTTCATTATCATTTTTTAAAGGGCCAACACTTTAATTTTTGACCTTTTTGCTATTTATATAGTTAAAAAAACATTTTGGGGTTAGTTTTACTCGTTTTGGCAATGAGTCTTTCTGTTTCTATTTTTGCTGCTTTTATCTGTTTTTTTTACATATTTTAAATTTTTTTCTATAGCTTTTTAATGTTTCCTCACTGCCGTCCTCTTTTAGTAGTATATTTGTCATTTATTGCCCCCTTAACATTTCTGTTCATCCATATTCATCCAAGGTGTGGAAGTAAGGTCTATATGTTTGTGTGTCTGTGTGCAAGTGATGTCTGTGTGTGTGTATGAGTGATGTGTTTGTAAGTAATATTTATGTGTTTGTGTGGTTGTGTGTGTGTAAGTGATGTGTGTGTGTGTCTGTGTGTGTTTTAGTGATGTCTATGTGTGAGAGTGATGTGTGTGTAAGTAATGTCTGTGTGAAGCATGTTTACTAAGTCAAGCTGTACTGTACAAGGACACACAATGTACATCCATAAACTGTAATTTACATCCTATACTCACTGCTGTGCTGCCTGCACTTACAGGGGGAGAAGGACACTGTACTAAAACCCCAACAAGCCAACACACACTTACAATCTGTACAGTGATCCCTGAAGTTACAATATTAACTGGTTCCAGGACGACCATTGTATGTTGAAACCATTGTATGTTGAGACCATAACTCTATGGAATAATGGATAATTGGTTCTGAATCCACCAAAATGTCATCCAAATGTAGGAAAAAGTGAGGACTAAACAGAAATAAGTAGAAAACTAACACAGATAAAGTAAGTCCTTACATATAATAGTTAGAAAGATCTGCTGGCAACTGTAAATCTCTGCCTATGTAAAGGACAGGAGCCTCTTCAGAGTCCTGTACAGTACACACTGTCATGATTCGGCTAGCTGGAAGTGGATCCTCTGTGCCAGAGAGGGATTGGCGTGGACTGTGACGGTGGACCGGTTCTAAGTTGCTACTGGTATTCACCAGAGCCTGCCGCAAAGTGGGATGGTCTCGCAGCGGCGGTAGCAACCAGGTCGTATCCACCGGCAACAGCTCAACCTCTCTGACTGCTGAGATAAGTGCGGTACAAAGGAGTAGACAAAAGCAAGGTCGGACGTAGCAGAAGGTCAGGGCAGGCAGCAAGGATCATAGTCAGGGGCAACGGCAGGAGGTCTGGAACACAGGCTAGGAACACACAAGGAAACGCTTTCACTGGCACAATGGCAACAAGATCCGGCGAGGGAGTGTAGGGGAAGTGAGGTATAAGTAGGGAGTGCACAGGTGAGGATACTGATTAGGCCTGCTGCGCCAATCAGTGGTGCAGTGGCCCTTTAAATCGCAGAGACCCGGCGCACGCGCGCCCTAAGGAGCGGGACCGCACGCACCGGGACAACACAGACGGGAACGGGTCAGGTACGGGAGCCGAGATGCGCATCGCGAGCGGGCGCGTTCCGCATCGCGAATCGCATCCCGGCTGGGAGTAATATCGCAGCGCACCCAGTCAGCAGGTCTGACCGGGGCGCTGCGAATGAGAGAACGCTGCGAGCGCTCCGGGGAGGAGCGGGGACCAAGAGCGCTCGGCGTAACAGTACCCCCCCCCCTTGGGTCTCCCCCTCTTCTTGGAGCCTGAGAACCTGAGGATAAGACTTTTGTCCAGGATGTTGTCCTCAGGTTCCCAAGATCTCTCCTCTGGGCCACAATTCTCCCAGTCAACCAAGAAGAATCTTTTACCTCTGACTGTCTTGGATGCTAGAATCTCCTTCACCGAGAAGACGTCAGACGAACCGGAAACAGGAGTGGGAGAGACAACTTTGGGAGAGAAGCGGTTAAGGATGAGTGGTTTAAGGAGAGAGACATGGAAGGCATTGGGAATACGGAGAGAAGGAGGAAGAAGGAGTTTGTAAGAGACAGGGTTGATCTGGCACAAGATTTTGAAAGGACCAAGATAGCGTGGTCCCAGTTTATAACTGGGGACACGAAAGCGGACATACTTAGCGGAGAGCCATACCTTGTCTCCGGGAGCAAAAATGGGGGGAGTTCTTCTTTTTTTATCAGCAAATTTTTTCATCCGGGATGAAGCCTGTAGAAGAGAATTTTGGGTTTCTTTCCATATGGTGGAAAGATCTTGAGTCACTTCATCAACAGCGGGCAAATCAGAGGGCATGGTAGTGGGGAGTGGAGGAAGAGGGTGACGGCCGTACACCACGAAAAATGGGGATTTAGCAGAAGATTCGGAGACTCTAAAGTTGTATGAGAATTCGGCCCATGGTAGAAGATCTGCCCAGTCATCCTGGCGGGAGGAAACAAAATGTCGTAAATAGTCACCCAGGACCTGATTAATTCTTTCTACTTGCCCATTGGATTGGGGATGATAAGAAGAAGAGAAGTTTAATTTGATCTTGAACTGCTTACAGAGGGCCCTCCAGAATTTAGACACGAATTGAACGCCTCTATCCGAGACGATATGCGTGGGCAACCCGTGGAGGTGAAAAATGTGTGTAAAAAATTGCTTTGCCAACTGAGGCGCTGAAGGAAGGCCTGGAAGAGGGATAAAATGTGCCATCTTGGAAAATCGATCAACGACCACCCAAACAACTGTGTTGCCACGGGATAAGGGCAAGTCAGTAATAAAGTCCATACCAATCTGTGACCAAGGTTGTTCAGGAACAGGCAGAGGATGAAGGAGACCAGCAGGCTTCTGGCGAGGAGTCTTATCCCGGGCACAGACAGTACAGGCCCGCACGAAATCAACAACGTCAGTCTCCAGAGTAGGCCACCAATAAAATCGAGAGATGAGTTGAACGGATTTTTTGATGCCCGCATGGCCTGCGAGGTGGGAGGAGTGTCCCTACTTGAGAATCCCGAGGCGCTGGCGTGGAGAAACGAAGGTCTTCCCTGGAGGAGTTTGTCTGATTGAAGCTGGAGAAGTGGAGATCAGACAGTCGGGAGGAATGATGTGTTGCGGAGAGGCTTCCACTTCAGAGGCATCTGAAGAACGAGAGAGGGCATCGGCCCTAATGTTCTTGTCAGCAGGGCGAAAATGGATTTCAAAGTTAAAACGGGCAAAGAACAACGACCACCTAGCCTGGCGAGGGTTCAGACGTTGGGCAGACTGGAGATAAGAGAGATTCTTGTGATCAGTGTAAATAATAACTGGATATTTGGATCCCTCCAGCAGGTGCCTCCACTCCTCAAGCGCCAATTTTATGGACAGTAATTCTCGATCACCAATGGAGTAGTTTTTCTCCGCCGGAGAGAAGGTCCTAGAAAAAAACCCACAAGTAACAGCATGCCCGGAAGAATTTCTTTGTAGAAGAACTGCTCCAGCTCCCACTGAGGAGGCGTCTACCTCCAATAAGAAGGGTTTAGATGGGTCAGGTCTGGAGAGTACGGGAGCAGAAGAAAAGGCAGACTTGAGATGTTTAAATGCGTCTTCCGCTTGAGGAGTCCAGGACTTAGGATTGGCATTTTTCTTGGTTAGAGCCACGATAGGAGCCACAATAGTATAAAAGTGTGGAATAAATTGTCTGTAATAATTGGCGAACCCCAAAAAACGTTGGATAGCACGGAGTCCGGAGGGGCGTGGCCAATCTAATACGGCAGATAGTTTATCTGGGTCCATTTGTAGTCCCTGGCCAGAGACTAAGTATCCTTGGAAAGGAAGAGACTGACATTCAAAGAGACATTTTTCCATTTTGGCATAAAGTTGATTGTCCCGAAGTCTCTGAAGAACCATGCGGACATGTTGGCGGTGTTTTTCCAAGTTGGCAGAAAAAATCAGAATATTGTCCAGGTAAACCACAACACAGGTATATAGAAGATCACGAAAAATTTAATTTACAACAACTTGGAAGACGGCAGGGGCGTTGCAAAGGCTGAAGGGCATGACCAGATACTCAAAGTGTCCATCTCTGGTGTTAAATGCAGTCTTCCATTCGTCCCCCTCCCTGATGCGGATGAGATTATAAGCACCTCTTAAGTCCAGCTTGGTAAAGATGTGGGCGCCTTGTAGGCGGTCAAAGAGTTCCGAGATAAGAGGTAGGGGGTAGCGTTTTTTTACCGTGATTTTATTAAGTCCGCGGTAATCAATGCAAGGGCGTAAGGAGCCATCTTTTTTGGAGACAAAAAAAATCCAGCTCCGGCAGGAGAGGAGGACTTGCGGATAAACCCCTTTTTTAAGTTCTCCTGGATGTATTTCGACATGGCTTGGGTTTCTGGAGCAGACAGAGGATAGATTCTGCCCCGGGGTGGAGTAGTACCCGGGAGGAGGTCAATAGGACAGTCATAAGGCCTGTGAGGAGTCTCTGCTTGTTTCTTGCAAAAAACATCAGCATAGTCCAGATAGGCCTTAGGAAGACCAGATACCGGGGGAACAACAGGGTCACGACTGTGAGTACTGGGAGCCGGTTTAAGACAGTCCTTGTGGCAAGAAGTACCCCAGTTCTTGATTTCCCCTGTGGTCCAATCAAGGGTTGGGGAATGGCGTTGAAGCCACGGTAATCCAAGAAGAATCTCTGAAGTGCAGTTAGAGAGGACCAAAAATTAAATTTTTTCGTGATGGGGTCCGATGCACATTAAGAGAGGTTCCGTGCGGTAACGCACGGTACAGTCCAATCTTTCATTGTTAACAGAGTTGATGTAGAGGGGTCGGGCGAGACTGGTCACCGGGATGTTGAACCTGTTGATGAGAGAGGCCAAAATAAAATTTCCTGCAGATCCGGAATCCAAGAAGGCCATAGCAGAGAAGGAGAAGGTAGAAGAAGACATCCGCACAGGCACAGTAAGACGTGGGGAAGCAGAGTTCACATCAAGAGCTGTCTCACCTTTGTGCGGAGTCAGCGTGCGTCTTTCCTGGCGAGGAGGACAGATAGGACAATCCTTCAAGAAATGTTCGGTACCGGCACAGTACAGGCAAAGGTTCTCCATGCGGCGTCGTGTCCTCTCTTGAAGTGTCAAGCGAGACCGGTCAACTTGCATAGCCTCCACGGCGGGAGGCACAGGAATGGATTGCAGAGGACCAGAGGAGAGAGGAGCCGGGGAGAGAAACCGCCTCGTGCGAACAAAGTCCATATCCTGGCGGAGCTTCTGACGCCTTTCGGAAAAACGCATGTCAATGCGGGTGGCAAGATGAATAAGTTCATGTAGGTTAGCAGGAATTTCTCGTGCGGCCAGCACATCTTTAATGTTACTGGATAGGCCTTTTTTAAAGGTCGCGCAGAGGGCCACGTTATTCCAGGATAATTCGGAGGCAAGAGTACGGAACTGGATGGCGTACACTCCAACAGAAGAATTACCCTGGACCAGGTTCAGCAGGGCAGTCTCGGCAGAAGAGGCTCGGGCAGGTTCCTCAAAGACACTTCGAATCTCCGTGAAGAAGGAGTGTACAGAGGCAGTGACAGGATCATTGCGGTCCCAGAGCGGTGTGGCCCATGACAGGGCTTTCCCAGACAGAAGGCTGACTACGAAAGCCACCTTAGACCTTTCAGTTGGAAACTGGTCCGACATCATCTCCAAATGCAGGGAACATTGCGAAAGAAACCCACGGCAAAACTTAGAGTCCCCATCAAATTTATCCGGCAAGGATAATCGGAGGCTGGAAGCGGCCACTCGCTGCGGAGGAGGTGCAGGAGCTGGCGGAGGAGATGATTGCTGAAGCTGTGGTAGTAGCTGCTGTAGCAGCACGGTCAGTTGAGACAGCTGGTGGCCTTGTTGCGCTATCTGTTGCGACTGCTGGGCGACCACCGTGGTGAGGTCGGTGATAACTGGCAGCGGGACCTCAGCGGGATCCATGGCCGGATCTACTGTCACGATTCGGCTAGCTGGAGGTGGATCCTCTGTGCCAGAGAGGGATTGGCGTGGACCGTGACGGTGGACCAGTTCTAAGTTGCTACTGGTATTCACCAGAGCCTGCCGAAAAGCGGGATGGTCTTGCAGCGGCGGTAGTAACCAGGTCGTATGCACCGGCAACGGCTCAACCTCTCTGACTGCTGAGATAAGCGCGGTACAAGGGAGTAGACAAAAGCAAGGTCGGACGTAGCAGAAGGTCAGGGCAGGCAGCAAGGATCGTAGTCAGGGGCAACGGCAGGAGGTCTGGAACACAGGCTAGGAACACACAAGGAAGCGCTTTCACTGGCACAATGGCAACAAGATCCGGCGAGGGAGTGCAGGGGAAGTGAGGTATAAGTAGGGAGTGCACAGGTGAGGATACTGATTAGGCCTGCTGCGCCAATCAGTGGCGCAGTGGCCCTTTAAATCGCAGAGACCCGGCGCGTGCGCGCCCTAAGGAGCGGGGCCGCGCACGCCGGGACAACACAGACGGGGAACGGGTCAGGTACGGGAGCCGAGATGCGCTTCGCGAGCGGGCGCGTCCCGCATCGCGAATCGCATCCCGGCTGGGAGTAATATCGCAGCGCACCCGGTCAGCAGGTCTGACCGGGGCGCTGCGAATGAGAGAACGCTGCGAGCGCTCCGGGGAGGAGCGGGGACCCGGAGCGCTCGGCGTAACACACGCAATGTCCTAAACAAGTAACATGGAGCCGCCCTCATCTGGTGTCCAAAGGAGCAGCTAACTGTGGCATAGGTTAAGAGTAGTACAGAACATGTAGTACCTCCCTGTACTGTAGGGAAGTGCTACCAGACAGGAATTCAGTGCATACGCTTCAGTAATACAGGTGTTTTACCAGTGAAATGTCCATTCTAATTAGTCAGTTCTTCCAGCCATTTACATGTTTTGTAAATCTGGACTGTCTATAGCATTGTATGTTGAGTCCGATTTCAGGTTACAATGGACAATTTCAGGTTAAAAGACCATTGTAATTGTATGTAAAAACTATTGTATGTTGAGGCAATTAAAAGCTGAGGGATTACTGTACTTGTAATCTGGTTTGCACAGCCAAGCGTTGGGCACTAGAAGCAGCCTGCCTCTGTAGAGCCCAATTGCCTAAGTGTTCACCAGTGAAGAAGGCAGCACCAGCATTGTGACTCCCTTCCGGTTGTCAATAACTGGAGCAGTGATTCACTTCTGATAAAAGCTTGGTTGTAGTCATTACATTTCTATCACTGAAAGATCTCAGCATGAACAGGCTACTAAAGAAAGACAAGAGTGTGGTTATAGCAACAACACTCCTATCAGCAGACTGAAGAGAAGAAGAAAATAATTCTATTGTATGTGGGCGGGGCATTTATAAAGATGTGGCTTGCACATGGGTGCAATTGCCTGTGGTCCCATGGGGTGACAATCCACCCCTGGAGCTGGCACCTTCTTGATACTTTAAGCTTTATCAAAACACATAGGGTAATATATTCTAAATAATTCAGCATAATGTTATGGTGTAAACCTGCTCCTGGTTTAGAATCAGGTTAGAAATTCTCTTAAAGTTCTATTTGTCAGTAGGGATCTTATAAAGCAACATGTTATCATCCCATTCTGTAGGCATTGTTTACATTCTACTGTTTCCAATTGCAGAGCTGCCAAAATGAAGAGGAAGATGAGGAAAAGGAAAAGACATTTGAAGTAAGCTATTTCTAAGTGCTCTGTAATGTGCATAAACAATGTGACTTCTCCTTTAGGTAAAGGAATCTTGGAGTCACTGGAGTATCCAGAGGAGCAAAAATGGGGTTTCTTGCCACACTGGTAATCAGTAAAAACCTAGGGCACCATGGTTAAAATAAAATAAAAAATTTTATTAAGAAACTGACTACATGTCTCGGGAGCATGTGCACCATTTTTTTTTTTTTTTTTGCTCCTCTGAATACTCCAGTGACTCCAAGATTTGTTTACAGAGCCCTCAGTTGGGTCAGGGTTGAAGGCTGCCCCGCTTTCATCTATTTCTATATGCACACAAAGATGTTGAGCTCTAAGCCCAAAATCATCAGGTAACTGTTTTTTTTTTTTTGTATGACTTGTTGCCTTTGGTAATGGCACCAGGCAGCGCCAACTGTGTTCGGTTTTTCTCTTTGTACATATTTTCTCCTTTAGGTTAATTACACTATTGTTTCACCTCTGCTGCAGTACAATCTCCAGCAGAAACAAACTGTTACATAGTAGGCTACATTATTCGTAGGCCCCAATGGATGTTCAGATGTGTCGCAGGGAAGAAATCTATTTCACATTTCATTTTCTGTTTACAGGAAAAGGAAATGGAAAAACAAAAAACCTTGTATCAGCAGGCCCGCCTACATGAAAGAGGGGCTGCAGAAATGGTGTTGCAGATGATCAGCGCAAGTAAAGGTAATGCTACTTTGTGCTCCTTTACAGTCTTCTGTTCCAATCAATGACATCAATGCTAAAATAATGTAGCTTGGCTCTCCCGTGCTGGGATTGTGGGAGCTCGCCCGTCAATATGATAGCCGGGCTCCTACTGTACTTACCAGGAGCGAAGAATCCTCACATAACGCGATGAAATCATGACCGCGGTGTGTGAAGAGTGACACTTATCTTGGCTCCTGTGATCCTCTTCTTATATTTCTATAGCAGCCGGGGTTCTTGTGAAGGCATGCCGTGGGTTGTATGTGCATTATGCTGACAGGCAGAATACGTTACACTAGGGAACTACACTAGTAGTCTGGTGACTGTCCCCTTTGTGAGATTCTGGAAAAGAAAAGTAAAAAAAAAAAATGACATAAAAAAATTGAATACCCCCCCCCCCCCCGCCAAAAATAAAAAAATAAAATAAAAATATATTTTCTCTAAGTAAAAAAAACTCACATATGGTATCGCCACGTCCATAGCAACCTCAACAATAAAATGGTTCCATTATTAATAAAAAAAAGAAAAACTAATGATTGCAGTATTTTGTTAATGTGCCATGCAAAAAACGTTAAAGAAAATAATCAAAAAGTCATACTTATTCCGTAATGATAAGTCCTAACATAGTGCCTTCAGTTGAAAATTATAAAGTCATAAATCTTATGGTATGGCAACACAAATTATAACTTTTTTTTAATGTTTTTATTATGGCAATGTAGTAAAGAAAACCTATAAAAATGTGTTATCCCTGTAGTCTTACTGACCCACAGAATAAAGCTATAATGTTATTTTTACAGTATAGTGAGTGGCGTAAATGTAAAATGCCAAACATGTATGATGTATAAAGTACAACTTGTCGCACAAAAAACAAGCCATCATTTGGCTTTGTCGACGAAAAGAAAAAAAAGTTACGGCACTTGGAAAAAAGAAAAATATTTTAGGGCATTCAGCCCAAAAGGCATGCCAGGGAAAGGGGTTAAAGTTATCTGCAATATGTCTTCCATGCTTCTTACTGTGTCTGATTGATTGTTTAGTTAGGGCCCAACCCCTGGGACAACCCGCGATCTCCTGTCCCACGCCCCGACTCTCCTTATGCACTGAGCAACAACCGTTCTCTGCACGGAGCTGTGTTGACTACTGCTCCATCATCGATCAGTGCATGGATCGGTGGTCGCTCCAAGGATGAAGAGAGCCAAGGCATGGGACAGAAGATCACAAGGGGGTCCCAGCGGTTTAACCCCCCACGATAAGACACTTGCAGATAGGGAATAAGAACTTCAGTGCCAGCATTTAAAAAACAAACTGGACTTACCATCTGTCGCTCCCCCGTGTTCTCCATTATCATGCTCCCGGCCTCTTCTTCACAATCCTCTTCCTGATTTTTGTTGTCCATGCGTTGTGTAACATATTGGGCGCCGGCACCAGTCAGAAGACCTGAGGCACCAGGGGAGAGACAGAAGGTAAGTCCGGTTTGTTTGTTTGTTTTAAATGCTGACAATCTGGGCAAGTTTAAAAAAAAAAATCCTTCTGCCCAGTGTACTCATTTAAGCGATTTCAATCTAGCTTCCTGCACACACCACTAGGGAGCTTAGGAGCCAAATAACTACACAGTAAGCCTTTATGCTCCCTCTAATGTCAATGGCAAGCATGCTCTCTTTTATATCTATGTCTATGCTGGGGAGTTGGAACTTAGTATTTGAAATGGTGGGGCGATACACTTTAATGGTCATTTAGAACTGAAATGTTTGAATCATGTCCTGTAGCTTACTAAGAGTTCAGATAACATATATAAAAAGTGATTGCATGGGATAGCCTACTTTTGTGAACCTCCATATCAGCTGGGTTCCTTTGTCTGCCCAGCAACATTTGATGCCCTTCTGCTCTACCATTTTTTTATTAATTAATTATTAGTTTACTGGATTTATTCTCCCTTGTGCTATTATTCTCCCTTGTGCTATTATGTAGAAGTTACTTAATATTATCTATACTGCACGGAATTGGACTATGTTCAGGAAGAAAATATGGTTAATGTTAGAATCTTTTGTTCTAATGGGAAGTTCTTGTGGGTGGGCATTGTTAAAGTGAATTTATTTTTTTTTTTCAATACTGGAACATGCAGTTTCTGTCTACTCTGTTTATAGTATGAGTGTAATTTTTTAAAAATTATTATTTTTTAAATCCTATTTGCCTTTGTTGTTTTAACCGCATTTATTGATATGTTTTACAGCAAGCCTAATGGACATAGACACAAAAGACTGATCTATACCCTATTTACAAGAATAGGATAGTTTTCTGAACATACTGGGCCTCATTTACTAAGAGTGTCGGGTTTTTACTAGTGGGAAAAGTTGTTTCAGACTTACAAGATTCCTCTCTATTCACTATTGGGAAGAAGTCGGGAACATTTTCTGACCAGCTTTTTCTAGGTCGATATTTCCAGCCATTTACCCACAGGATTTTCTGTGAATTCCATAGTAAATCGGTTGGGTAGTGAACCACGCCCCTTTTTGACCAGAACGCCCCCTTTTGCAACGGACCACGCCCCTTTTTGGGTTTGTCAGATTTTTCAGGCACACAATGGCATACAATGGCGCAGACATGTCTCAGACAAAATAACCAGACAAAAACTGGTCGGTTTCAGCTTAGTAAATGAGGCCCACTGTGTGACCTTTACAGAGGAAATTACTCAGGGAGAGGGGGCTGAGCTGTGAACATCATCTATTGTCTGTTGGAAAGTGATCTGTACATAAGAGGAAGTTTCAGCTTAAAGGAGTTATCCAGGAATAGAAAAACTGAGCTAATTTCTTCAAAAAACAGCAAAACACTTGTCATCAGGTTGTGTGTGGTATTACAACTTGGCTCAGTTCACTTCAATGAAACGGTTTTGCAATACCATATACTACCTTAGGACAGGTGTGGTGCTGTTTTTTTTAAGAAATCAGCTCTGTTTTTCTAATCCTGGATAATCTTCTTAATATTAGGTCTATGGGCTAAATTGAAAACTGAATGATTTCAGGATTATTTTATGATAAACATAGAAAAAAGGAAAAATTAGAAAACATAAAAATACCAAAAATTCCGAAAAGTGTACCTTTATAAATACTTTTGAAAGGCCAAAAAGTCATGAAAAAAGTTTTCACCAGTGCTGAGTCCCCCAGTGATCACTACAACCAGCAGGGAAAAGCATACAGTAGTGATCTCCCTCCGGCGGCCTGATTGTTGGTGATCTCCATCCAGCATCACTAGACTGTCCCATAAACGAGCCGCAGAGTAATGATCGGTGATGGATGATGATCTCCTTGTGATATGTCAAAAGTTGTTATTTGATTTATTTTTTTTAATGACAAGTACAGTTTAAACAACAGGACATTTTTGATGACTCATTGGCAGCAAAAAACATTGTGGCATGGGATGCAGTGATGGCTAGGAAGAAGGGGCAGTGTTTGGGAACAGTTTGATAGAGTGGCTCAATACTTACTTGACATCAACAAAAACTATCTAATTTGGTGAAAACTTTATGTAAGACAGTCTTTTGCCACATTTGCATTAAACACTAGAAAAATTGAGTCATTTCAGAATGAATAAAAATATAATATTATTAATCGAATGAAAAACTGAAAAAATGGAAAAGCTAACACAGGAGGGGAAGAGGACAAACAATGGCGTCACTGTTGCCAGCACATATGAATATTGTAAGAAATACAAAAGAGGCAACAGGTAAACTGTACGTGCTAATACAAAGTCATCAGTCTCAAAGTGCATGAAATACAGTACCAACCTCAAGAATAAATAAAGTGCAGGAGTGACGCCACCCCAACGTACGTTTCGGCGATATCCTTCGTCCTGGGGGTGGCATCCTCTCAGTGCAGTTAACTATTTAAATGCATTTGGCCCAATCAGATACAGGAACACATAGTTAGAGCAAATATTATGCACCTGTATATGCCGGAACAAGCGTCTATCTCCATTGTGGCGCATGGCGCACAGACCACCGAACGCTGCGCATACTTCCGGGTATCACGTCAGCTGACTCCGTCACATGACAATCACGTGATTTGCAGTGTGAGACGCAAACCCAGAAGACTGCGGCGTCGGGAGTCGGTGCATGCACACGGGGATGGCAACGGCAGTAATAAATAAAGTTACATGAAGGAATTCATAATATTTGCAAGTTTTTAATTCATCTATATACACAACAGCGTCGGAAGGTAAATAAATAGATAGGGTGCAAACACAAGCTATTAAAGGGGTACTCCTCCCCTAGACATCTTATCCCCTACGATGCTCTGGCCCCTGTATCGCTGGTCATTATGCACGGAGCGAGTCTGCTCTGTACAGTAATGACAGCGGGGTGCTGCAGCCGAGATCCCGGGGGTCCCCAGCAGCAGGACCCCGGCAATATAACATCTTATCCCCTATCCTTTGGATAGGGGATAAGATGTCTAGGGGCAGAGTACCCCTTTAAGATACAATTAGACAGTTAAAATGAAATATAATGCAAAGGAATGAGATATTCAAACAGTGCCAAAGGTGCATAGTGCATAGCAGCAAAGTGACAAAAAGGCTATATATAATGGAAAATACAAATATTACATGAATACATAACAATCAATTCATACAAAGGTGCTAAAAATAAGTATTGATAAAAATAATAATTAATGAAAAATCAGTGACAGATTTAAATATGTACATATATAAGTGTGCTACACACATATATATGAAGAAAAATACACATGCTGAGTATAAAAATGAGAAGTTAAGATAAATATAGTTACTAAGTGTAGAAGTGCTATAAATAGGGGCACTGTTGGACTGGAAAAGGGGTGAAAAATTAAATTGGAGGAGGGAGGGAGGACAGGAAGGGATGGGAAGCGAGGAGGGGGGGAGAGGGGGAGGGAAGCAGGGGGGAAGGTAAAAGGGGAGGAGGGAGAAGGGGGAGAGATGGGGGAAGGGGAGGGGGGAGAGATGGGGAAGGGGAGGGGGGAGATGAGAGGGGGGAATTAAGAAAACACAAGATACTAAATTATATGGGGTTACACTCTTTTTTCTTTTTTTACATTTTTTCTCTTCTTGCTTTTCCTGAGGAATGACGCTGTTGAACACACATAGAATGAGTTCCTGATGGGACAAAAAAAAAATAATTCAAAACAAAAATTAGTAGTGAGACATAAAAACATTAAAAACAACACTGCAGAGAACTAATGATCACTGAAACAAAGCAAAGGGTAGTGTTTAGTTTAAACCAAAAGGTTGTAATGTATTTAATCTCCAGATCCATTCACTTTCACGTTGTCCCAGTTTTTTGTGGATATTATCTCCACGTATGCCCAAGTAAACAAAATCAATTCCTTTAACTTTCAGAAGTGTACCGTCACAATGATGATGTGACAAAAAATGTCTGGCAATTGGTTTCAACACATTCGTGGTCCCTGGCGAGTCTAATATGACGTATATGTTCCCGAATGCGAATTTTCGGCGGACGGAAATTCATACCAATGTAGATCTTGCTACAAGGGCAAGAGGCATAGAAGATTACATTTTTGTAGTACAATCAATGCTATGTCGGATATTATAGACTTTGTTGCCAAATGCATTTCTAAATGTATCACTCCTTTCAGTGTTAGGGCATGCGACACACCGCCCACAGGGATTACAACCTTTTTAGGACCAAGGGACCCAAATATGTTGGAACTAGATGCAGGAATGTACTCACTTTTACAAGTATGTCACATAGGTTTTTGGATCTCCTGGCTTTTATTTTCAGATTTGAAGATACATAATGTCGTAAAACTGGGTCTGTTCTCAGAATGGGTAAATGTTTTTCAATAACCTTCTTCATCTTAGTTCCTTTGTGAATTGTAGTCAGTTATAAAATGAATAGAGTCATCAGGCACCTTGGTTTTCTTTTCATGTAGAAGAGTGTGTCTGGATGTCATTTTCGCACGTTGGTATGCTTTCTTTAAAGATCTATTACTATATCCGCGCTCACGGAATCTTAATTGCATAATCTTGGCTTGCTTTTTAAAATCTTCTTTGGATGAACAAATTCGCCAGATTCGAAGATATTGGCCTACAGGAACAGCATTGATCACATGTTGTGGATATGCTGCATGCAAATAAGAATTCCTAGCAGTTTATTTACAGAAAAACGTTGGTTCTGATAAAATTTATTTCATCACGACTTAGGCACACATTACCTTACACCTACTATTTTAATATTTTAAATTATCTATGTGAATTTGTGATAGAACCTGTGAGGTACAGTGCTATTTACCAATTCATGCTCACATTTGCATTAGAAAACCTGTCCTATTGGTCCAGATTAACTAAGACCGTCTAGTTTTTGGTATGCTGCTAATGTAGGTTTCTGGGTTGTTATCCCAATATATTTATTGTCCATCAGCTTGTTGGTTAGTGGTTAGTTGTTTTTTTGGCTATTTTTTCTTATGCACCATTTTGCACCAGCTTGCTTCAGTCACATCACTAATGACAAATTTAAAGTTGGTCAGATAAGTGCAAAGTACATGTGAGAAACCCTGTAGAGAAACCCACCATAATCTATTGGAAATGGAGAAAACACAGAGGCCAGAGGTTGGCACAAGCTCATAAAGAAATTGACGGGAACATATGCAAATGCTTAGTGGGCAAAACAGCTCATTAGTAAATCCTGGCCATTGTGTCCATTTAGCCACCCAAATGGACATACATAGGTCAACAAACATTGTCATTTTGTTGTAGGTACAGTCTTTGAGGCACACACACCTACACATACACACACATACTTTTTTTTTGTTTTACATAAAAATATATTACCCCTGTAAGAAAGCTTAATTATTTCAATAATTGACAAATGGGCAGAAAATAATTATTTGCATGTTGTACTTTTTTCCCTATACAGGTGAAATGAGCCCCATGGTTGTAGAGACACTAAAACTTGGAATTGCAATTCTGAATGGTGGAAATACTGTTGTGCAACAGGTAATACCTTGTGTTTCTGTCATTTGATAAGCAAAATGCTTTATAAATAGGGTTACTTACATGCACAGCTCAAAACATCATGCTATAAAACAGAAGAGGGTCTAATAGAAACCATACTTATAAGATATTAACCCTAAAAGTTTCCTTAAAGGAAATCTGTCACCAGTATCACCTGCACTAACCTGTCGGTACCGACAGGTAGTGCAGGTGACACTGATGACAACGGTACTTGTCCCGTTCCATGCAGGGGATCTCCGGTAATCTTCTCTGTTAGCTTCAGCTCTGGGCCCGGCTTGGTGCATGGGCGGAGCTTAGTGACATCACCACTTCTGCTCTCTGCTGGGTCCTGCTGCTAGAGAAGAGCAGAGGCGATTTCACTAAGCTCTGCCCATGCCCCAAGCCAGGCCCAGAGCTGAAGCTAATGGAGAAATTACAGGAGATCCCCTGCACGGAACGGGACAAGGTAAGTACCATTGTCATCAGTGTTACCTGCACTACCTGTCTGTGCCGACAGGTTAGTGCAGGTGACACTGGTGACAGATTTCCTTTAATTTTAAAAGTCACTAATATAATTGAAGATTGAATGACTTACAGTCCTTATTATGACACACACCACTTATGTCCCTCTTTTCACAGAAAATGTTAGATTACCTAAAAGAGAAAAAGGATGCTGGATTTTTCCAGAGTTTGTCTGGCTTAATGATGTCGTGCAGGTACGTACTTTTCTCTACAGATTTATATGTAAGCATTGTCCTTGAAAAACTCAATGCCCTTATTGTCAGTTGCTAAGTACAAAAAAAAAAAAACATGAAAATCTTCTGGACATAAAATGCAACACTAATGATGTTTCTGTGATTCACACTACAAGTCTCAATAACATTTTCAAGCCCACGCTCTCATACTACATGGCTCACCAAGTGCAAGGTCAACTCTATAGTCTTCACTATTATTGCAAAGCTCCCTCTGAGACATACAGGGAGTTGACACATGGTTGGTTCTCAATTTGTTTGTTTTTGTTCAGCGTTCTTGACTTGAATGCATTTGAAAGACAGAACAAAGCAGAAGGCCTTGGAATGGTAACAGAAGAAGGAACACGTAAGTATGATGCAGATTTCTAGAACACCTACGTTTTATTGTCAAGCTAAAGTTCGTCATTAGTGTAATTTGTTTTTGTAGATCCTTTCTTTCTATACATTAACGCTTCATGACATTAAGACACATCCTTCAAAACATTGTAACTTCCATGTAATTCATAAAAATGTATGAGCACATGTATAAGCACTGTGATTCCAGGACTAATTTAAATCAGCTTGCAAAACAAATGTAAAACTTTTTTAAACTATCCATTTTAAACTATGATTTCTCTGAAATGTCCATACGTTTGAGAGTAAATCATAGTGTCCTGGGATCCCGATGCCTCCACCTGTTTCATGCTGCCTGTGGATTGGACATCATGAAATAAGTGACAGGTTCCCTTTAAATTGTTTTTCAGACGTTATATAATCCATAATGATGCCAGTTGGCTGCAATAGGTCAGCCTGGCCAGGGGATATGTCATCAGTATGAACAACACATCAAAACAGAGCCAATAATCACAGACTGCTTGAATGTTTCTACAGCCTCTTTGGTCTGATTCTAGCTTTACTGACCCCTGAGACAAAAACTGAAATGGCACTCCCCAAAGTTTGGATACAGATGCGTGTGCAGTGTAGTGTGCAGTATATAACAGTACCAGAAAAATATACTGTATACCTCTATAAAATTGTCCCAGTCCTGACTGCCTTGCATTCCATTCCACATCTGTGTCTAGCTGTCATATGCAGGTCATGGGAGTCAATGGAGCCAGTGGTATGTGGCAGAGGATTCTAGACAGTGTTATTTACAGGAACATGTCATCCCTCAGGGACCCAGCAATCTTCTTCCTGAGGTGAGATACTTATATCACCTTATGGAAGATGTGGCCCTGGACTAAAACACCCATCAGACCCTAAAATAATTCCAACCCTTGACTTAACATCTCAATGACTAATTCAGACACATGATCCTTGTCCTCTTCTCTGCACAGCTATCTTTACACTTTTCCAAATGATGCCACTGATATGGATTTTATCAGTGACCTAGTAAATATCTGACCCCCGTTCCTAATTTGTTATGAAAATGTATACACCAAAGTAAATCAAACTGAGTCACATCAGTTTTAAATACTTCATACTTTTTGCTTGATTTGGGAGTCATCCAAGTTATATAGACATTGTAATTAGCATAGGTTCCCGCCCTCACTAGGGAGGTGTTTTTAGTCCTGGCATACCATATAAGGTATGGTCTTTCTGTTAGATTTTTTTAGAAGGCTTTTCAGGCCTTGGCCAGGACAGGAATTTCCTTACTTGTAGGAGGGGGAGAGCAAGGAGCAGAGTAGCATTTCGGATGGGGCTCTGTCAAATAGTCTTTTTATAATGAATACACACACGTATATTTCATCTGCCCCAATGTGTTTTCTCAAACGCTTCACTGTACTTTAGATGACCCATGGCTTGTCCACGGACCCCCTTAGCCTCAGACTTTACACATATGGAGTCAGATGGTTTACTGGTTTTATAGATGGCATGGAAGCTCTGAAATGGGGTTTAGGCTTCATCAGTATTCTCGAAGTCCAGATTTGTCATTACTGGCGTGGCATTCTCGACAGCCTTCTCACACATCTTCTTTAAACATGGCAAAACACAATACACAACAAAAGCAAGGATTATCAGGATTATAAGTATGGTTATTCCTATTTAGGCCAACGTCTTTTTACACCCTCCCATCCAATCAAAGTATTGATCCCAAGGGTCTGAGATTCCAGAATTCTAGTTTCTTTATGGCTATGTTTATTTTACCATTAAGTCATGTGTTGGATATATGGGCAACAGTTCTCCCCAAACATTTTACTTCGCCCCCTCCCCTTTTTTCCTCTAACACCATATAATGCCATACAATTTTGGAATATCATAGTGGATGTGGCACTTAGTTGTTCGGCCTGACCTTTAAGAGCATCCACTGAGAAATGTATGAATCTCTGCTGGTTGAAATACATATCATTAATCAAGTCTACATTCTTGTTTATGGAAATCTGAGGTATTATAGACTCAACTCTGGATTTTACGTGATCTACAGCTTTAAGTTCATCTGGGACCCCCCATGTGGCTCCTATAGCATCAATATACATATGGGAGTCAAGGCTTCCAGCAGGGGCTGCACGTTTCCTTCTAGAGTGTGGTTTGGTTTTTTTTGTAGGTTCGGTAGTGAAAATGTGTATGGGCAGAAGAGTCTTGGCTAGTGTGCATTCTCCAGTCTAATTCCGTTCTAATGTTACTATGGGGTACACGACTGTTGGCACACAAAATTTCTCACCAACTCTACAGGTGCCATCTTAGCCCTGTACCACCTCTTTCTACTTCCATTGGTCTCTCTCAGCATGCATTGTTGGTTCCTGCAAGAGACCTAACCAGACAGATCCACACTTCCCATCCACCTGTGTACTCTGTACCATAACTATATGAGGACAGGAGCACTACAGCCTTGACAGGCTTCTCCACCATCCAGTCCCCTTGGCTTCTGGGGTTGTATCCATCATGTGGGTCTGATCTTTATGATGGCTACCTTCTCTTGCAGTTCTAGGACACTTCGAACACTTGAATTACACACTACAGATTCTACATTTGATTGGTTTGTCCAAGGATTCAAGAAAAGATTTACTTCAATAGGCCCATACTTGTGGACGGTAATAAAAGTGTACCCATACCCATTATGTCTTACCTTCAGATATCTTACACATTTCAGTGAAGATCTTCAACTCTACTTTCTGAACCAACAGCTCAGATCAAGTGGTTTATTGAAGTAGAACTGTATTCTGCATGTGGTAACCATATATCCTGCCTTATGTATTATGTGTTTGCATCACTTGGAGCAAGCTTACATTTACAACTCAGAATCAACCATGGATTCTCTGATATCCTATCATGGCTCTTGAATTTTTATGGCAATCAATCATAATCTGAGTAGCAAAGCTACCAAAGAACGGTCTTTTTTTCCCAGCATCTTCATATTACACTACATTATCATTATAATGTTGCAATATAAACTCGAAATTGATGTTATTTAAATAAATGCAATGTGGAGTGTATAGATATATTAAATTGAGTATGCAAGTACTATACAAATACTCAATTTCAAACAGTAGG
This sequence comes from Hyla sarda, assembly GCF_029499605.1. Classification (NCBI taxonomy): domain Eukaryota; kingdom Metazoa; phylum Chordata; class Amphibia; order Anura; family Hylidae; genus Hyla; species Hyla sarda. Next base: position 62,038,800 of record NC_079199.1, read on the forward strand.
TATATATATTTTCTTCAAGTCCAATGTGACTTTGTGTTTCAGTAGACCAAGGTTGTCATTCCCCCTATAAGCCTCACCTTTCTCCTCCCACTCCTCTACGTCACTGGTCACCACCCCTTTGAGTCTGGCTTTTTGTTTTCCCTCAGCTTGGTCAGTCTTCAATAATGCTTGAATGTCTAGTAACTGACTGGATTCTTGTATTACTTTACAAGGAGACATACAATTCATATGTAACAATACCGACATGTACAAATACTCAACGTACAACACACAGGGCCCAACACGCATTTTACCAAAAATGTAAAAGAATAAAAAAAGCTCTTTCAAAAATTGGGAAAATCACCTTCAATGCACATTGTTTATAATCCAGTAAACCATTAGCTGATTTCAAATGCTTAGGTAATACAAACTTATACTATCAATTAGTGATCACTTTTTTTATATCCTTTATTTTAGTTTTCTTGGCCACACTTCTTCTTTTGTTACTCCTATAATATAATCAGACAATGAATTGGATTTCCTGATACACTTCATTTTTGGCACCCATCCTGCGCAACTGTGAAAACAAAACTTATTAGGAAATGAATTAAATGTCATCAAATTGGTTCAATTAATACCACGTGGATTTTCTTTTGTTCTTCATCAATCTCAAAAGGATCCATTTACAACACAAACTAACATAAACAGCTTAAACCATGTTTTCACTCAGCTTTCCTAAAGAACTACCACACCCTCTCCATTCCATAGCACTAAACACTCCTCCTCATCATCTTCACTTTAACCACCACCATTGGGAAAAACCACTCCATTCATTCATCTCCATTCATTAGACTAATAACACATCTGGAAGTTATAATCCACACCCTGAAACAAAGGCTCTCTTCATTCAATGTATAACATATCTCTTATTCAACATCCTATCAATGGTCTACCGAAATGTATGTCTGTACATCAGTGCTAATTTCATTACCTAATTATTTTTATTATAGTCATAACTAGATTCATCAGATTTTCTGGAAAAAAATTAGTTTGGTCCGTATTCGAGGTGAATCTGTATATAAAAAATGGCTATTTATGGCCTACAGAGAGCCTCAATAGGGGTGTTGAACAGTTTGCTTTGTTCTAACATGCATAGGGAGTGTGCTGTGTTAGGGAAATAATACTGTTATTCAGTATAACAAGCAGATTACAGGCATCGCTGTTAAAATCACTGCTGCAGAGCATCTGAATGTAGCAGCATGGAGACCATACGGCGTCAAAATTGAAGAGAGTAAAGAGATTTTTTAATGTCATTTTTATTTTATTTAATTTGAATTTATTAAAAAAAAATTGAGTACCCATTCTGGTGAGCATCAAGCTTGCGGTTTGCAGCCAGGTGAGCTACCACCTGTTCCAGCCTGTGCCTCTCACCGCCCCCGGACCCCCAACTGTCTTACTCTTTCATGGAACTACAAATGCTTCTGTCAGGGGCCGACCAGGGGGACAGGGAGAGTGAGCCCTAAACTGACCCTAAAACCGCTCTCCCTGCCTATTTGCCCATCCACCTTAACCGGTGGATCGACAACTGGGCGCCGGTCCCTCCCTGAACTAAAGTGCAGGGGCCTAATAAAAACACATACTAACAAATAGTTGGTCACAAACAAGAAACATACAGGAACATAGAACTCTATAGTATTAAGTTCAGAGGGCACAAATCAGTGAGCAGCACAGGGGACACTTTATCAGCGGTCATGAACAGAGGACACCATAGATCAGTGGACATGAACAGAGGACTCAGAGGTCGTGGACAGAGGACACTATAGATCGGCGGTCATGAACAGAGGACACTATAGATAAGTGGTAATGAATATAACTCCAAAGATCTGAATAAAGAACTAATAAACATTTAGAGTTCAAAACATCAGACAGGAAAACGGATGAGTCTGAACATACTCCAGAAAAAAAACAGGAATTAATCCCCTAGAAAAATCTATGGTAGACACAAGAATGACAATGCCCTCTGAGTCCCTACGGACAGGTAAACGGGATGTATCGCTAAACAGGAATTATCAAAATCCCACATAAAACCTCCAGTAGACACGGAGTCCCCATGGACAGGTAACAGGGATGCCTAGATACACCGGATATAGATATAGAACACTGTTCACACTGAACACACAAACTGGACAATCCACTCCACTTTAGGAGTAGCCATTAATAATAAATTCAAATAGACTACTGGCCAGCGGCACACTCACAAGTGTGAACAGGATGCTGGCCCAGTTGGAAAACAGAAATATAAAACACAGAACTTCAAAAGAACGGATACAAGAGAAAACAGTGTGAACAAACACATAGCAAAAAAGGATATACAAATCCTAAAACAGACTATACAAACACAGATTGAAATCCACTATAAGCATGCCACCTAACCATGGTAAAACCAGAAAATACAAAGTGCATGCTAAAGCAGAGATAGTAGATTAAAAGCTCAAATAAAGAGTGTTTCACCAAGAGCTCCCAGCAGCATGTAAGCAAGTCAGGATATAATGATCTCAATCACCAGCCCAGAGGCTAGACTGGGCTGACTTTAAATAGACACACCCTAGGAGCTATTGGCTGAAAAAGCCAGAGGCATTAACTATTCCCTGACCAGGGAACTTAAAGCTGTTCACACACAACCAAACCGATAGCTGTGTGTGAACACAGGCCAATACAGACATGACAGTTTGATTTAATCAGTAATGGTTCATTTTGATCTCTCCAACCTGTTTCATTGTATTCTTGTGGTGTTCCACAGCTACTATATGATGTCGACGACCATAGGGCCTCAGTCTTGAAAAGATTACATCAATTTCTTAAAATTGAAATTTAAGATTTTAAAATTGAAATTTAAGATTTAGAAATTAAACTTTAAGATTACACTCCCAAGTTTTAATGTCCAGGGCCCCGGCGTGTGGTTACAAAGGACCAAATCTAACAAGGAGTCACATGGTGGCACAATGACAGAGCCTGGAGGGGGTATTAGTATGAGGAGATCATATAGTGGCTGAATGACCACCTGGAGTTTGTGGCAGAAGGAGGAAACCATATAGTGGCTGAATGACACAGCCTGGAGTTATCTGAATTATGAGGAGATCATATAGTGTAGAAAGGCACAGCCTGGAGTGGTCTGAATCATGAATAGACCATATAGTGGCTGAATGGCCCAGGCTGGAGTTGGCTGAATCATGAGGAGACCATATAGTGGCTGAATGGCACAGCCTGGAGGTGGTGAAGCATGAGGAGACCGTATAGTTGCTGAATGGTAGAGCCTGGAGGTGGCTGAAGCATGAGACCATATAAGTGGCTGAATGGCACAGCCTGGAGCTGGCTGAAGCATGAGGAGACCATATAGTAGCTGAATGGCACAGCCTAGAGGTGGCTGAAGCATGAGGAGAAAATTTAGTGGCTGAATGGCAAAGCCTGGAGTTGGCAGCAGCATGAGGAGACAAAATTGTGGCTGAATGAGACAGACCTGAGGTGGCAGCAGCAGCATCAGGAGTCCTGAAAGTGACCCGGTGATAGAGTGGTGTGGTGAGTGGCAATACCAGTACCTGGTGATGAAGGTGGGTGAAAAAAGGTCTGATGCGGAGGAATGTTTGTAACTTGGGAGCAGCGCCTTAAATCTGTTCGGCACGATCCATATTTGTGAAGTGTTGATGTGGCACCATGGTCAATCTACTCTGATGCATCAGGAATTGGTGGGTGGAAATCCTGGCTGATCTATGCCTGATTCATCTTCACAAAGGTCAGTCTCTCCACATTTTTCGTGGACAGACGAGTTCTCCTTGGGGGGACTATGGCCCAGGCCGCACTAAACACCCGCTCTGATGGCACTCTACTGTCTCGCCTTCCGCATAGCCCTCTAGCTCCTCTGGCTGCTCCTACTCCTCATCTCCTGTCAGATTACTAGAAAAACTACACATTTGGCTAAACCTAAACTGTGCTCCACTGTGTCCCTCCCCCTCCTCCTCCTCCAGTTCAGCCTCCACAGGGCTTTTGTGGCCGTGAGATGTAGGCGCCACTTCTCCATTGCCCTGACCAGCCATCGTTTCCAACACATGTTCCAAGAAATGAAGCAGTGGAATGACGTAGTTCATCCCGTAATCCGGTCGACTTACTAATAATGTGGCTTCCTCAAAGGGCCTGAGCAAATGGCAGGTGTCATGTATGAGCTGCCACTGGTTGACATTGAAGTTACACAGGGGAGTAACTTCAATTAGTGATGGCTTTTCTCTGTTCATATAGTCGGTCCAACATATGGAGGATGGAATTCCGATGTGTGGCAATGTTGCAAATCAGACTATGTTGGAGGACACCCTTCTGACGCTGCAGCTCAAGGAGGGTGTACTTTGCGGTGTAGAAGTGGCTGAAGTGCATGCAAAGTTTCCTTCCCATTGTTGGGATGTCTTGCAAATTGGGGGGAAACACTTCAGGAACCGCTTGACAACCAGATTGACCACGTGTGCCATGCAGGGCACATGGCTCAGCCTTCCCAGTCGCAGCGCTGACAAGATGTTCTTCCGGTTATCAGTCACCATGGTTCCTATTTCCAGTTTTCGTGGAATAAGGAATGCTCTGATTTCTTTACGAATGACTTTTAAGCAGTCCCCCATGTGAAGAGCAGCGTAACACCGCCGTGCCCTGCACACATGGTATGCTGAAGGGGCACTGAGACTTGTCTGGGCAGTGGAGGCTGAGGACACGGTGGAGGATGAGGAGTCGGAGTTGCACACTGTCACAGGACACACATCCTGAGAGCGTGAAGGAGGAAGCGGCGTGACCTGTCCAAGTTGGTGTTGTGACTGTGCAGGAACCACATTCATCCAGTGAGCAGTAAAGGACATGTATTGTCCCTGACCATAGTTACAGCTCCAGATGTCGATGCTGCCGTGCACTTTGGTACACACCGACAGGAACAAGGACTGGACTGCCTTCTCTTCCACAAAATTGTGCAGGGCTGGTACTGCCTTCTTCGCAAAGAAATGACGGCTTGGCACTCTCCACCTTGGCACAAGCCATCAGCATTTTGAAACATGCAGAGTCAACCACTTGAAAAGGGAGGGACTGCATGACCAGCAACTGAGAAGCACATTCAGCTTCTGCGCCGTTGGATGAGTGGATGCATACTGTTGTCTCTTGGACATGACTTCGCCGATGCATTGTTGGCAGAATGACTGACTAAAAGTAGGAGGAGCAGGAGCATCTGGAGCAAAAGAAGGAGGGTATGACACACAGCTCCCTTTGGATGAGGTGGTGAAGCCTTGCCTGGCTGAAAAAGGGAGCGGCGTGCCACTGGGTGATGCAGCAGGCTGGACTACGACATTGGTCCTCCAAGGCCGCTTTATGGTGGTGCAGCATATGTTGACACAGGGCTGTGGTGCCAACATTGGGACCCTGCCCACGCTTCACCTTTAGCCGACATATTTTGCATGTGGCTATGTTAACCTCCTCCGGATGCTTGATGAAAAACTGCCCCACCGCTGAGTAGCTGATTTTCCCACCAACAGTCTGCACTAATTGACTGCTACTGCCACTGTCTCCAGGAACCGCTGTTCCACTACCTCCAGGGAAGGTAGGCTGCCGCAAAGCAGAGGGTCTCCCCTGGGAAATTTCCACTTCTGCCACCATGCTGACTGCCAACCATGCTGCCACCTTGCTGGCTCAGCTGCTGCCTCACGGGCAACCTGCAACCCTCTTCTCCTGATGATGAAGCCCCTTCTGCACCCGGCTCCCAATTGCGAATCATCATCAACAAGTGTCTGCACGTCACTGATGTCCTCCTCAGGTTCCTCAACAGTGTCTGTCTGCTTCATGAACCTGATTGCTGGCAACACCGCCTCCCACGTCACTCTCCTCATCACTACTTGCCCGCCAAGCGGAGGAAGCGGTGGATGTCTCCTTCACTTCTTGGCTGGGCAGTAGCTTCTGACTGTCCTCTATTAGATTGTCCTCACTGAATAGTGGAGCTGAACCCACAGAATAAGATACTTCTTTAGGGGAGGGAACAGCATAGGACAGAGGCAATGGGAGGACAGGGACTGCTCCCAGGCCATGCCAACTGAGGGTTGTGTCTGAGGTACCCACCGACTGTTGACTGGGGGTATCAGATGTGATTAAGTGGATGACCGTATTAACCAATCGATGAGGGCAGATGGGTTGCTGGTCGAGACACGACCACTAACTGATACCGAAAGTTAAAGCCTCTTGCTGCGACTACTTCTGCCACTCGCCCCTAGTCTGCTGCGACCTCTACCTGTGCCTGATGAATTTAGGCCTCTGCCACTCATCTGTGCACATCCTGGCAGTTCTCTGCCTGACATACTTAGTGCATATATGAGGAGAGTGCAATACGCTTCACTATGTTTAAAACAGTATTCGTCTAGAACAGCAGAGTACTTTTGCCTTAACTTTGACAGTATCTAGGCCCTTGACAGACTAACAGGTACACTACTTAGATGAAGTTATGTGGTATGCACTTATGAGGGCAGAAAAATGCGCTACAGTACGCTTAAAAAAACGTATTGTAGTAAAACACCAGCCGGTGATTACTTTTGCCTGGACTTTCACAGTATCTAGGCCCTTGACAATTAACCGCTACAAAATAGTACACTACTTAGATGTTGGTATGTGGTATGCATTTGTGGTATGAGGGCAGAAAAATGCGCTACAGTACCCTTAAAAAAAATACTTACTCTTGGAGGTGATCAGCTCCCGTCTGTTCCATCTCTATGTGCCAATCTTAGCGCCTTGTATTGGGCGACTGCCTCACGGTACCATAACCCACAGTCCCTGTCCGGGCACCAAGACTGATATGGATTTTATCAGTGACCTAGTAAATATCTGACCCCCGTCCTAATTCATTATCAGAATGTATACGCCAAAGTAAATCAAATGGAGTCATGTCAGTTTTAAATACTTCTAGCTTTAATTTGGCAGTCATCCAAGTTATATAGACATTGCAATTAGCATAAGTTCCCGCCCTCACTAGGGAGGTTTTTTTTGCCCTGGCATACCATATAAGGTATGGTCCTTGTGATAGATTTTTTTTTAGAAGGCTTTTCAGGCGTTGGCCAGGACAGGAAATTCCCTACTTGGTGGGAGAGGGGAGAGCAAGGAGCAGAGTAGTATGGGGGATGGGGCTCCGTCAAATAGTCTTTTTATAATGCATACACACACACATATATATATATATATATATATATATATATATATATATATATATATATATTCATCCACTACACCACTGTGTTGAAAAATGGCACAAATTTCGTACAGATTTATGGGCTATGTTGTTTCTTGTTAGACAGTACAGACTGCACGAAAACCTGTTCTTGTTTTTTTTGTGGAGCCTTTGTTAATTTTTAGGTGGCCATCATGATGTAGAACTAGTGCACAGATCGCCAAAGACCCCACACCAAAACTCACTTTTGAAACCACTAGTATAGCATATTATATGCAAGTCTAATAGAGCTGAGTTCCAGATTGAATTATTCCAGTCAGAAAGAGTTCAATCCCAGATATAACATCCATAAAACACCTCAGTTCAAAGATTTTTCCGTACATCATTGAAAGCAGTGAAGCAGAGGCAATTCACCATATAATTTCATGTATGATCTGTCATAATGTTTAGGGACTGAGCCTGACTGTGCCTTCATATCATAGGTCAGGTAGAGACTACTCTATAGTTCATTTAGCTGCTTGTCACTAAACTGTATAGCTGACATATTCTGAAACAGTAACTTCTATATTTACTTTTTCTTTTATTATCTATATATGCAGTCATTGTCCGGGAACGAGGTAAGCAATGCTTCAGATAAATGTGTTCTTAATTACATTTCATCATAGACATTTGTAACAATCTACATGTTGTGCTGAGGGATGCATGCTTGCCACCTAACATCCTAACCACAATCTTATCAGCCTACACCTGCAGGCATTAAAAATTGAACTACTCATTTTTAATTATTCACTTCTTAACTTTTGCCAGATCTTTTAATGTATTAATGCCGCCATTTATTATTTCGCCTCTCATACGGAACATCATTTCATAAAATATTCACCTCATGTAGCAGACCTAGATGTTTGTGTTGCACTATACTGGAGTTGGACAAAATAAGTAGGACACCAACTACAGATCACACATTTTCTATTGTATGAATAATGGATATGACCCCTTTTTGCATACAGTACAGCTGAAATACATTAAGGTATAAACAAGTATAAACCACATTATAAATAACATTTAAGTCACTTTGTGTCACTATTTAAAGGGGTACTACCCTCGGAAAAAAACACCTGGTACCAGAAAGTTAATCCTTCCAGTACTTATCAGCTGCTGTATACTACAGAGGAAGGTCTTTTCTTTTTGAATTCCCTTTCTTTCTGACCACAGTGCTCTCTTCTGACACCTTGGTCTATTTCAGGAACTGTCCAGAGCAGGAGAGGTTTCCTATGGGGATTTGCTCCTATTCTGGACAGTTCCTAAAATGGACAGAGGTGTCAGCAGAGAGCACTGTGGTCAGACAGAAAGGAAATTCCTGTGGAACATACAGCAGCTGATAAGTACTGGAAGGATTATCATTTTTAAATAGAAGTCATTTACAAATCTGTTTAACTTTCTGAAACCAGTTGGTTTAAAAAAAAAATGTTTTCCAGTGAAGTACCCCTTTAACTCATACAAATGCTAAATCTGCTCTTAAAGGGGTACTCCCGGGGAAAACTTTTTTTTTAAATCAACTGGTGCCAGAAAGTTAAACAGATTTGTAAATCACTTCTATTAAAAAATCTTAATCCTTTCAGTACTTTTTAGGGGCTATATACTAAAGAGAAATCCCAAAAAGAAATGCATTTCCTCTGATGTCATGACCACAGTGCTCTCTGCTGACCTCTCCTGTCCATTTTAGGAACTGTCCAGAGCAGAAGAAAATCCCCATAGCAAACATATGCTGCTCTGGACAGTTCCTAAAATGGACAGCAGAGGTCAGCAGAGAGCACTGTGGTCATGACATCAGAGGACATTTTTTTTTTTTTTTATTTCTCTTTAGTATACAGCCCCCAAAAAGTACTGGAAGGATTAAGATTTTTTAATAGAAGTGATTTACAAATCTGTTTAACTTTCTGCCACCAGGTGATTAAAAAAAAGTTTTCCACGGGAGTACCCCTTTAAGAATGTCCCAAAAAGTCTCAATAATATAACGATATTCAGGTCCAGTGACCAGGCTGGCCAGAGTAGATACTAAAGCTCCCTCTCCAGCAGAAGGCATGCTGGCACTGCTGGGATTACCTCTGGGAGGACAGGTGAGTTCTGGACCTCAGACCTGGGATACTGGCTGCGCACATTGATGACAGTGCGAATGCAGCTGAAGTAGTCCAATACAGTACTCCAATAACCAAAAAGAAGAAGCTGCAGCACACATCCAATTTGTAGCAGCTTTATTAGGCAGGTTTAACGGGAAGAAGGCTGCCTCTGGTTAAACCTGCTTAATAGAACCATTACAGATTGGACATGTGCTGCAGCTATTTCTTCTTTTTGGTTATTGGAGTAGATACTAAAGCTCATTTTCATATTCCTCAAACAAGACCCATTGCATCAAGCAGGATGGATAGGAGCTTTCTCATCTCCAAATCACAACTGGTCTCAGTGTGGGTAGTCCCCTAGCAACACAATCTAGAAATAAAGTCTTGGAGTTAGTCACATAGAATATCCACATACTTGTGGGCTGATTTTTTTTTCCTTTGAGTATCAGTCAACAGTGTAAGCTCCTTCTGGTGATTTCCAGACATACCTATGACCATAAGTGGAAAAAAAACTGTGAAACGGGACACATCAGTTCATAGTACATGTCTCCACACCTCCAGTGTCCATGTTTTGTGGTCTTAGCACCAATGGTTATGCTATTGTACAATTTGTGGTTTGCCTGTTGCTCTGCTATTATATCATCTTTGTGTACTACATGCCTAATGGTTATAACGTAGGGGTAAACAGTGCAGTCCTAATCTTAATCTGTATCACTGTTTCTACCTACTTGGACTACTACTACCTGGGTGATGGTCCCTAACCTAAGTGCTAAGAGCATGGGGGCTAGCCTAGGAAATGACAATAGTCTCAGAGAGACTGGATTAAAACCAAAAAGGTGCATCAAACAGCACCAGCACCAAGCCTGATTAGCCTGGCATCCCTGATAGTCTAAACAGCCCTGCTGTCAGTGGGGCTGTTCCCCTAGCAACAGAGCAGCACCATCAGTGGGGGAGAGAAGAGACTGGAATCGCCACTGGACTGCGGTATGGTTAGGACATTTCAACTTTTTCAACTTGCAATCTAGTTTGCAGTAATTTGAGGGGACTGTAGTTTTACTATTTTTGGCTACAATTTGATTTTGGTTTTACTGAAATTAAAGAAATAGAAGAGTTCAACACACCCATCAACTCAGGAACTTTGATCAAAGGGACCCCTATCAGACACACAACAATAATTATTCTCTTTTGGAACTCTTTCAGGTGTGACAAATATCACCCCTAAAATAAAAAAACTGATTTTTAGAACAGTAGAAGTAGTAAAGTTTATCAACAATTACCAGTAATGGCAGATGCGTCAAGAAGAATTCAACTTGTGGAAATCTTTTTTTTTTCTTTTTCTTGAGATAATGTTTTAACCCCTTCCCACTGAATGACTTATAAAAACGTCATGTTATGCTGGTAGTTCGCACATTTATATAAGTCATTCAGTTAACCTGGCAATTTTTTAAAAATATTTTACACTAACTTGCTGGTGTTGCCCCATACGTTTCATTTTCACAAAAGGTAAAAGGAAAAAAGACCCCCAAAATTTGTAATGCAATTTCTCCTGAGTACAGAAATACCCCCTATGTGGACGTAAAAGGCTCTGCAGGCGCACAACAAGGCTCAGGAGTGAGAGCGCCATGTACATTTGAGGTGATTTGCACATGTGTGGCTGATCGTGTTAAACGCAAAAAAAAAATTAAAACATTTTAGTTTTTTCACAAAAATGCTGGTGTTATCCCAAATTTTTCTTTTTCACAAGGGGTAATATGAAAAAAGCCCCCCAAAATTTGTAACACCATTTCTTCTGAGTATATAAATACCCCCATATGTGGATGTAAAGTGCTCTGCTGGCGCACTACAGGGCTCAGAAGAGAAGGAGCGCCATTGGGCTTTTGGAGAGAGAATTTGTCTGGAATTGAAGGCCATGTGCGTTTACAAAGCCCCCATGGTGCCAGAACAGTGAACCCCCCCACATGTGACCCCATTTTGCAACAACAACCCTCACAGAATGTAATAAGGGGTGCAGTGAGCATTTACGCCCTACAGGTGTCTGACAGATTTTTCATTTGCACAGCCCACTGTTCCAAAAGTCTGTCAAACACCAGTTGGGTGTACATGCTCTCTGCACCCCTTATTATCTTCTGTAAGAGGTGTAGTTCCAAAATGGGATCACATGTGGTTGTGGGGGGGGGGGGTCCACTGTTCTGGTAGCATGGGGTCTTTGTATACGCACATGCCCCCAACTTCCATTCCAAACAAATTCTCTCTTCAAAAGCTCCTTTTCTTCTGAGCATTGTAGTTTGCCCGCAGATTACTTTATATCCACACATGGGGTATTTCCATACTCAGAAGAATGGGGTTACAAATTTTGAGGGGCATTTTCTCCTATAACCGCTTGTAAAAATAGTAAATTTGGGGAAAGAAAAACAGCATTTTAGTGGAAAAAAAATGTATTTACACATCCGACTTTAACGAAAGTTTGTCAAACACCTGTGGGGTGTTAAAGCTCGCTGTACACATTGTTACGTGCCTTGAGGGGTGCAGTTTCCAAAATAGTATGCCATGTGTTGTTTTTTATTTGCTGTTATGTGACATGCCCCTCAAAAACCATTTCAGCTAAATTTGCTTTCAAAAAGCCAAATGTGGTTCCTTATCTTCTGAGCATTGTAGTGCACCAGCAGAGCACTTGACGTCCACATGTGGGGTATTTCCATACACAGAGGATATGGGGTTACACATTTTGGGGGCATTTTCTCCTATTACCTCATGTAAAAATTGTAAATTTGGGGAAAAAACAGCATTTTAGTGAAAAAAATTTGCATTTACACATCCAAATTTAACAAAAAGTCGTCAAACACCTGTGGGGTTTTATGGCTCACTGTACCCCTTCTTACGTGCCTTGAGGGGTGTAGATTCCAAAATAGTATGCCAGTTTTTTTTTTTTTCTTTTATGGAAGCATAGGGACTTCCTGAATGCGACATGCCCCTAAAAACCATTTCAGCAAAATTCAATCTCCAAAATCCCATTGTTGCTCCTTCGCTTCTGAGCCCTCTAGTGCACCCGCAGAGCACTTTACATTCACATATTAAGTATATCCTTACTCAAGAGAAATTGGGTTACACATTTTGTGGGGCATTTTCTCCTTTTACCCCTTGTAAAAATTTGAAAACTGGGTCTACAAGAAAATGTTAGTGTAAAAAATAGAGATTTTGAATTTTGGCCTTCACTTTGCTGCTATTCCTGTGAAACACCTAAAGGGTTAACAAACATTCTGAATATCATTTTTTATACTTTTAGGGGTGCAGTTTTTATAATGGGGTCATTTATGTGGTATTTCTAATTCTCAAATCCACTTAAAAACTGAAATGGTCCCCGAAAAATTTAGATTTGGAAAATTTTGTGAAAAATTGGAAAATTTCTTCTGAACTTTGAAGCCCTCTCATGTCTTACAAAAGTAAAAACATGTCAACTTTATGATGCAAACATAAAGTAGACATATTGTGTATGTTAATCAAGTATCAACGAAAATTTACCACTATGAAAAAGTAGAATATGTCACGAAAAACAATCTCGAATCAAATTCATAAGTAAAAGCATCCCAGAGTTATTAATGCTTAAAGTGCTTTGGTCCTTAAGGCCAAAATGACCTCTGTCCTTAAGGGGTTAAATGTGTACATTACAGAAAATGAAATAAAAAATAAAATAAATAAGAGTGTTCTCATTATTTTGTCCAACCCCTGTACAGTACTTGATGGTGTTTTTGTACCAGTCGTGGTTTTTAGTTCCTTCTAGGGTTTGACACTGGTTTTCTTTCCAAGGTGAAAAGGTTTTACAGAATGATGAATTTACAAGAGATCTCTTCAGGTTCCTGCAACTTCTGTGTGAAGGACACAACAATGGTGAGATACAGAGCAAAGTCCAAAAGTTCAAATATATTTTAGAATATGTGTAAAGCCTAGAGTATAGTTACAGGATGACCAGCAATTAAACCCTTGTAATAAGCTTGCTAAGAGAGAGATCATTGCTGTAACTAGTGCAAATAAAAAAAAAAAAATATATATATATATATATATATATATATATATATATATATGTGTGTGTATATATTATGAATCTAGGATCTATTAAATTGCATTAAATACAAAAATGTTTCTGTGTTTTTACCATTAGACTTTCAAAACTTCCTAAGAACGCAAATGGGTAATACAACAACAGTGAATATTATAATTAGCACGGTGGATTATCTTCTACGCTTGCAGGTAACCTTAAGAGTTCCAAATATTCCACAATATTGCAAAGCTTCCTTTTAGAGACCCAATCTGGGCAGACGCCCAGCCGACTGTGTAGCATCTACCCATATATGTTTCCTTTTTTTTTTCATAATTGAAAGTTTATTCAAGTTTTCAAATTTTCAAACTTAAAACAATGCATTGTATAAGAAAGCGCAGTTACAACACATAACAAACATAGTAACGTAATCGTTTAGACAATATTATCGCGGTACAAATCAATCAAATTGCTACTTCGGTGAAGTCCTTTAGTTAGACCAAGGAGGTAGGACAAGAGGGATGAAACTAGCATATACGACAGTAACGCGTCGCATGAGGTTGTACTCTATCAGGGCAGTCTATTTTACGAAGGGGACTGGGTAGTCAATGTGAGCTGGTATCAACGGTTGGCAGTTGTCCAAAGTAACAACGTGTGGACAAGTCCATATGGGTTCGTAGTGGAGAGCGAAGGGGGGTGAGGGGGGAAGAGAAGGAGAGAGGAGGAGGGAGAAAAAAAGAGTGAAAGCAGAGGTGAAAGAGAGGTAATAGAAAAGAAGTGTACAGGAACAAAAGTATAAAAATAATCGCTTACTCAGAGTCCAGGAGCTGCCACGGACCTCCACATCTCCCGGGCAAGGTAGAATAAGGCAGTCTAGCAGTCTAAGATGTCTAAATAGGGCCTGAGATGTTTGGCTGCAGGCCTGTCTGCTGGGCTGTTGTCGGGGGGGGGGGGGAATAGAAACTGGCGTTTGGGTCAATTTGTAAGGGGTAGATTAAGGTACAGGAGAGGAAAAAAAATAATTCCAAGAGGACCATGTTGCAACATATTTTGCAAGTTGATGTGTGGTGTCGGCTGTCAATTCCTCCATCCTATGTATGCAGGATATTTCCTTCAGCCAGGAGGAAATGGAAGGTGGCGTAGTAGTTTTCCAAAGTCGTGGTATAACTAACCTAGCTGCCGATAGTATGTATGCGATCAAACGGGCAGTGCCCCTGGGTATATTGGTGGGTAGTAAGGTAAGAAGAGCTATCTCCGGAGAGGGAGTAAGTTTTATGGTGGTGATGTTTTTAATTATATCAAAGACGTTTGTCCAGAAGTCTGTATGAGAGGGGTAGGAAAACCAAAAGTGCAGCATGGTACCTTTATCAGAGTCGCAATGCCAGCATGTGTCCGGAACACCGGGATAGAAGGAAGCTAATAGAGATGGGACCCGAGCACTTTTCCCAGGTCTCTCTCCCAACCAGCCTGAAAAGGCAATGGACGAGAGGTAGCTGATTCTAACAGGAGGGCATATAATACACTCACTGAGCGACCTGGAGGCTGGGAGGCAGCACATAAATGCTCAAAGTCAGTCAGCTGATGATGCAAACGAAGATCAAGACCCATGCTGGAGTAGAAGTGGCTCAGTTGTGCATACTGGTAGAGCTGCATGGGGGAGGGGGGCACCCTGGAGGATGTCAGGTAGTGTTTTCAGGGACGTTGAGGTTAGAAAAGGTCGTAGGGTCACACCACTCTTTCGTTGGTGGGTGAGAAACCTTCGACAGATGGGGAGGGAAAGAGTGGATTGTCAAACAGTGGTGTTAAAGGTCCATCTCGGGGGAAGAGAGTTAGTAGGGACTAATAATAAGGTCTGGAATGGTTAATAGAATTCAAGACAGGGGGTAATGATAGGGGGGAGTTAAAGGGGGAGATAACTTAGGGCGCCATAGAAAGGCCCTAGGGTCTATCCCTATCATGAGTCTCTCCAATATCACCCATTGTTTGTCAGTTCTGTGATGGCAACTATATAGGACTCTCATCAAAACAGACGCTAAATAATAGGGTAAGTAGTCGGGAAGTGCCAAACCACCATCCTGCTTCCGTCTGACCAGGACATGCAGAGCTATTCTAAGGTGGCCCCGGGCCCAGACAAATCCAGACAGGAGCGCATTGAGTTCCCTGAAAAATGTTCTAGGGAGGTGAAGAGGAATGCAGAAGAAGAGATAGAGAAGGTGTGGGAGCATATTCATCTTCAAGATGTTCAATCTCCCCAGCCATGAAAAGTCCTTATGCTCCCATCTGGATTAGTCAGTCTTCAGGAAACTTAGGAGAGGAGGAAAGTTTAGCTTATAGGTGTCTGTTCGGTTCCAGGGACCTGTATACCCAGGTATTTCAAGGAGGAAACTTGCCATTTTAATGGATACGATGTACGCAGTTGGGTAAGCAGGGTAGAGGGGAGGGTGACGTTGAGGGCCTCACTTTTAGAGGGATTCAGTTTATAGTTGCTGTGGGCCGAGAATTGTCGTATAGTATGCAGCAAGGAAGGGAGGGAGGTGAGTGGGGAGGACAGGTGTAGTAATAGTTCATCAGCAAAGGCCAAACATTTGCAATGGAGACCTCTAATGTCCAGGTTTTTGCAGATGGAAATTAACAAGTGTTCCATACAGAGGACATATAGGAGTGGAGACAGAGGACAGCCCTGCTGTGTTCCATTGCAAATGTTTAAGGGTTCAGAGAGGCGGCCATTGATTCAGATTTGAGCCTGGGGTCGAGTGTAGAGGGTCATAATGCGGGACAACATAGTTTGACCAATGCCAATTCGAGTCAAGGAGGCAGACAAGAAGTCCCAATCCATCCGGTCGAAGGCCTTATCGGCATCTAGTGACAATAGAAGTAGAGTAATGTTGTGTTTCTGGGCATAATGGATGACAGAGAATGTCCTTAAGGTGTTGTCTCTAGCTTCCCTGCCTCGTTCAAAGCCTACTTGGTCCGGATGGATTAGGGAAGTCATGTGGGTCGCCAGTCTGTTGGCTCAACAGACTTCGCAAACAGTTTCATATCAGTATTGAGGAGGGAAATGGGGTGATAACTGGGGCATAATAAGGGGTCTTTACCCTCCTTAGGGATAACAGTTATGTAGGCCTTTAGGAATAAGGGGGACAGGGGGGATGATTCTGAGATATTTTTGAACGTGTCGAGTAGAGGAGCGGTGTGTCCCGATCTAAGGGATTTGTAGAATTTGGCTGTATAGCCATCCGGTCCAGGGCTTTTCCCGGCAGGCAGCGAGGAGATTGCTATATCCAGCTCCTCAGCTGTGAATGGTTTTTCTAGTACTTGGGATGTGGGAGCATCCAAACAGGGGAGAGCCGTGTCTGTGATATATTGGGTCAGTGAGGGGTAGTCCGGGTGCGAACGATTAAGGCCAGCAGGTCTAGGGAGGTTGTAAAGGTCTGTATAGTACTGTCGGAAGGCCTCTAGGATATCAGGTGTTAGGGAACTAATAAGGCCTGAATGTAATTTAATTGCGGAAATGAACAGGGAGGATTTTTTTTTCTCGAAGGGCATGCGCTAGGAGCTTGCCCAGTTTGTTGCCCCATTCGTAGAACAAACGGCCGGTCAGCTGTTTGTAATAACGATGTTTCAAGGACATCTGAGCGAGTAGCTCACTACGAACTCTGATAAGTTCACGGAGCACCTATCCTGTTGGGAGCGTTTATGTTGTATCTCTAAAGAGGACAGTTGACTATGTAGAGCTTCCATCTTCGCTGATGTCTCCCTCTTCAAACGAGCCCCTCATTAGTATTCCTCTGAGGACACATCTCAGAGTTTCCCATTTAGTCATTGAGGAGGATGTGTCGGCGGCATGATCCAATTTGAAGCCAGAAATCGTGTCTTTAGATCCTGGATACAAAGCAGGTCATGAAGAAGCAATTTGTTTAATTTCCACGTTGAGTGGGGCCTGGTCAAAGAGGGAAGCACCAGCGAACACCGGACCGGGGCATCATCAGATAGAGTAACAACTCCAATATCAGTAGAGGTAATACAAAGTAGTAGGTGGTGTGGGCCGAAGATGTAGTCAATACATCTATACGATTGTATCGGGTAGAAGTAGAAGGAGCAGTCTCTGTCCTGGGGGCGTAATGAACGCCAGACGTCGCTGAGTTGCATGGAGTGCAGCTTCCTTCTCAGGGCTCTAAGTTTCATATGAGACACTGCAGAAGTGTCGGTCGAGGTGTCTACTTGTGGAAAGAGAGGTAAGTTAAAGGAGTACTCCGGTGCACACTTTTTTCATGTTATCCCGTTCGGGCTGCAAAATAAAAGAAAACACACTTTATCTTACCTGCCAACGAGCCCCCGGAGCTCCGGTTCAGGTGTTCGGTCCCCGGGCTGTATTCTTCTTACTTCCTGTTAGCCCGGCATGTCACACGGAGCTTCAGCCTATCACTGGCCACAGCCATGTCCCGCCTCGGCCAGTGATAGGCTGAAGCTCCGTGTGACGTGCCGGGCTAACCGGAAGTAAGAAGAATACAGCCCGGGGACCGAACACCTGTACCGGAGCTCCGGGGGCTCGTTGGCAGGTAAGATAAAGTGTGTTTTCTTTTGTTTTGCTGCCCGGACGGGATAACATGAAAAAAGTGTGCACCGAAGTACTCCTTTAAGGTCACCACATAGGATAATCGGTCCCGTGGCAAAGTCTAAGAAAACATCTAAGGTCCTGAGAAGGAAGGGCACTTGGTTGTGGTTAGGGGCATAAGTTGAAGCTATAGTGAATTTTTGGTCTGAGATCAGTTTACAAAAAGATATCGAGCTTGTGGGTCTATCTTGGATGCGCTAACCTGTATTGGCAAGGATTTGTGAAAGGCTAGGGAAACGCCTTTTGATCTGAAGTCAGGGTTAGTGCTGTGCCATGTCTGATACTATTTTGTAGGGATATGGGGAACATGGCCCTCCTTGAAATGTGTCTCCTGGAGTGATAATATGTGTGACCTTTTTTTGTGGAATGTAAAAAGAATTTGAGCCCGTTTCTCGGGGGTATTGAACCTTTAACATTAAGGGTAGCTATATTTATCTCAGCTGCCATAATGGGAGGGAATTGTCAGCATGATCCACTCACCACAAGAGCCGTAGAGGTCTGAGGCGTCCGGTCCACCAGTTATTAGAGGAAAATAATTGAAGTTCCTGTAGAGTAGGAGAAAGAAAGAGATGGTGAGAAAAACAAATAGAGGCCAGTACAGAGCGATGAGCAGCCATAAGGGAATGGATGCAAGAGGACTATAAGTAACGGCCATAAGGGCCAGTAGAAGGGTCAGTACCAGCCCAACCATTACACTAATGGGGGTAAATGTGATAGAGGTGCCTAGAATGAGAGCACTCGAGGTGTCTATTTGTTTCTAATGGGGGGTGCAGGAGAACCTGGGCCTGCAGATAGGGCGATGAAGGGTCCAGCAAAACAGTTACAACCTTAACCTGCAGATGAGAGGAGGATGTGTCACATATAGGCTTAGACCCATACTTTAGACTTAAATGCAAAAGCTATATTACAGGCTTTCACTGAGAAAGAGAGGAAAATAAAATGCAATCAGCAAAGGGAAGAAATATGAGCAAGAGAAGAAATCTCTGCTAAAGCTGCACTGTTCCAGCATGTTTAATCAACAGGTTTATTGTGGTTTGGCCTCAGCTCATACAATGGATATTTGATTCCCTGTATAATGCATGGGGATATTTTACATCTGCTACTGTTTAGCATCAGAAATGTGATATTGTTTTCAGTTAACCCTATGATAATGAATGTGTTTTATGTAATAATGGGTGAATTTCCAGAAAAGAACAAGGGAGAACAAGCAAAAGACAAAACAAACATGGACAGCAAGTGCAATATAATGCTATGGTTTTAAAATTAATATCCACCCTAAAATACAATATAAATTGGTACAAAATTCTGTTTAGTTATTTTTTTTTAAATATATATATCTATAATGGTTAGATGTACAATATTCTACAATCAACACTAAGGGGAGCTTCCTACATACTGTTTATATAATTAACTCAATAAATATCATGTAGTGAACTCCTGAGCTTTACAAAAATGTCTGATTTCTATAGAGCTCTGACCACTGTTTATATTTATATAGTCACTAACCCTCAAAGAAAGGTGCTTCTTTATCCACTGATCAGGATTCACCTACCACCAACCCATCCTAAACCTATGTTTAGCTCCAAAAAAATGCTAGAAGCCCTTCTTGAGAGACGAGACAAAATACAATATCAGCTCATAGAAGTCTATGAAAAGGGGAGGTGGTGGAGTTAGCTCCTGAGTGAGACAGAGGCATATAGAGAGACATAAAAAGAGGCTGCATCATTTATACTAGTTGTATTTCACCCTAGAGCTTGGTTCACAGCTTACACTTCTCAGTGCTACTCTACAATGTCATCCCAAATGATGCTTCTTGTGAGGGTATACTACATCATCTATACTAGTTGTATTTCACCCTAGCGCTTGGTTCACAGCTTACACTTCTCAGTGCTACTCTACAATGTCATCTCAAATGATGCTGCTTGTGAGGGTATACTACAGTTATAGACAAGAATGATCTCATATTCTTTGAGTGTGCAGTGTGGGAGACATTATAGTAGCTAACCTCCACCCTCTGCTCCCCCTATAGTTACACCCCTGTCAACACCCAGTAGCTCAAGAGCAACTAAAAATATAATGATGTCTGAATTTCAAAAAGTACTTTGCAATTGTCATGATTGTAGACTGCTATTTAAAAAGACAAAGGCATAGTTGTGCATATACTCTCTAGGACCTGCTCAGCTTTAGGATTTATCGAATATGTTATTGCATCTTAATTTTGATTAATTTATCCAGTATTGTATAAATGTAGGAATGCATAACACCATTATACAGAGCCCTGTAAGTTATCATGTTCAGTTACAGCAAATGTGCTTTCTCTGCAGGAATCTATCAGTGACTTCTACTGGTACTACTCAGGGAAAGACGTGATTGATGAATCTGGGCAGCATAACTTCTCAAAGTCTCTGGCTGTGACCAAACAAATATTTAATTCACTTACAGAATACATTCAGGTAAGACCAAAGCTGCATTTTTGCAAATGGTGCACAGTTCACTTTGTTTTCCTATTAAAGCAGTGACCTGAAACAAACAGTGTTTGTTCAGCATCTCGTAGAGCTGAGCAGTGGTCATGAGCCTTGAGTAAACACTTCGTGATTGGTTTAGACTGGTAAGGTTTTAGTTCTTGGCTGAGTGGGCATTTTATCTGTACAGATTAATGACTTGTTTTATAGCTGAATGGTAGGCTAGAGCATTTTTATAAGGCATATTTATTTTATGTATGGCTTAGCAAGCATGAATTGCATGTACAGTATTTAGAAGAGCAAGAGCTTGCTAAATAAATATGCTTTTGTGGTTAAAGGCCACCTTTGAACTACTTGCATGGTTATCGTACTACTTTCTATCAGAGTAAGTCTTAAGTTTCTTCAGTGTCAAAGATATATATTACATTGGAGACATTTGTAGTTAAGCCATGCTATTTATTTCCAGAATAAAAGGACTCTATAGAGCAATAAATAAATGTAGGTAAACTAAGGTAGATGTAGACAATGACATATGACTAACCCTCAAACTGATGTTAAAAATGAGACATTAACCAGTATATCCTGATATGAAGGACATACCTGAGCCTGCACACCAACGCCAAGGTTTCTCAAGTGGCATGGGACCTAACACTAAATCTACCTGTGCCATATTGGCAATTCCAGGGGCCAGTGGGAAATTACAGCAGCATTAGGACCGACTCACAGCCTGCTCTCAGTTACCTCCAGTGTGGCTAAGCACACATACAATGGGAGGAGGGAGGAAGGCTATAATCGTATGCATCGTATGTCTTAGGGGGGATTAAACTGGCAGAGTCACTGGTAGAGAAGGATCTGGGTGTACTTGTAGATCACAGACTACAGAATAGCATGCAATGTCAGGCTGCTGCTTCCAAAGCCGGCAGGATATTGTCATGTATCAAAAGAGGCATGGACTCAAGGGACAGGGACATAATACTCCCCCTTTATAAAGCATTGGTACGGCCTCACCTGGAATATGCTGTTCAGTTTTGGTCACCTGTCCATAAAAGGGACACTGCGGAGTTGGAAAGGGTGCAGAGACGCGCGACTAAACTAATATGGGGCATGGAACATCTTAGCTATGAGGAGCGATTAAAGGAGTTACAATTGTTTAGTCTTGAGAAGAGACGTTTAAGGGGGGATATGATAAACGTATATAAGTATATTAATGGCCCATACAAAAAATATGGAGAAAAACTGTTCCAGGTTAAACCCCCCCAAAGGACGAGGGGGCACTCCCTCCGTCTGGAGAAAAAAAAGTTTAGTCTCAAGGGGCGACACGCCTTCTTTACCGTGAGGACTGTGAATTTATGGAACGGTCTACCTCAGGAACTGGTCACAGCAGGAACAACTAACAGCTGTAAAACAGGATTAGATACATTCCTGGAACAAAATAAGATTAATGCTTATGAAGAAATATAAAATCTCATCCCTTCCCCAATATCGCGCCACACCCCTACCCCTTAATTCCCTGGTTGAACTTGATGGACATATGTCTTTTTTCGACCGTACTAACTATGTATAATCCCAAGTTGGGTGATGTGTTGTCAGCCTCACAGGTGAACCTTAATGCTGCCTAGAAAGTGATCAAGGTGCATTAACTGTGGAGTTTATATACTTCCAAGTATAAGATTTAAACAACAAGAAGAAAAAACGTGGTCTCAAAAAGCAGGTGCTCAACCCCAAATGCAGTTGTGCATTAATGCGGGGGGAGCAGATCCTGCGCTTGTGATCTGTTGCTAAGGGCAATCCCCAGCATTAAATGCATACAATGGAGGATGCCTGCAGCAGACTGCAAGTGCCACAATGGCATCCTACACAAGATGAAAGGTTTGGATGTGTGACATATAGAATAATACATAAATTTAGGTGCACTACTGTGGTACATGTAGACAATGACATATGGCTAACCCTGAAACTGATGTTAAAATTGAGACATAAACCAGTATATCCTTATATGAAGGACATACATGAGCCCGTACACCAACGCCAAAGTTTCTCAAGTGGCACGGGACCTAATGCTAAACCCACCTATGCTGTATGGGCAATACCAGGGGCCAGTGGGCAATTACAGCAGTATTAGGTCAGACTGACAGCCTGCTCCCAGTTACCTCCAGTGTGGCTAGGCACACATACAATGGAAGGAGGGAGGAAGGCCATAAGCCCCACCCAAGTTGCCTGATGTGTTGCCACATTTTTAACAGTGACACGGTTGTGCCAAAAAAGTAAAAAATAAATCTGTACTTATCCACCACTGCTGCTCTAATGGTATCTGGTCCTTATTGCTTAAAGCACAAAGAACAAAACATTACACCATAAAGCACAAACCGGAATAAACGTACAAGAAAATCTTTATTAGAAAATACACAATACACTTATAATATGTCTAATCAGACAACAAACAAACCCCCATAAAAACATTTAAAAAGGCATAAACATGCCATCCCACAACAGGGGGAGCCACTTGGACTCCTCCCAGGACACCTGTATCTATAGTAAAGTTCTAACAACACCTTTGAATATATATCCAAATAACACAAATACATTCATATCTATCACATCTATACAGTCTGCATGTATTATCACAAAAACTCTCTGTCAAGTACAAATATATAGTATACAACCTGATCCACAGATATGACAGACAGGAAGCTGGGAAATGCCAGAACCAGAGGTAGTGCAGTAAAAAAAATCCCTGTACAGGTGTCCTCCCGAACCCCACGCGTTCCGTCACCTACTGGTGACTTCACCCCTGAGGAAGTCACCAGTAGGTGACGGAATGCGTGGGGTTCATGAGGACACCTGTACAGGGATTTTTTACTGCACTACCTCTGGTTCTTGCATTTCCCAGCTTCCTGTTTGTCATATCTGTGGATCAGGTTGTATACTATATATTTGTAGTTGACAGAGAGTTTTTGTGATAATACATGCAGACTGTATAGATATACGGATATATTTGTGTTATTTGGATATATATTCAGAGGTGGTGTTAGAACTTTACTATATATACAGGTGTCCTGGGAGGAGTCCAAGGGGCTCCCCCCTGTTGTGGGAGGGGATGTTTATGCCTTTTTAAATGTTTTTATGGGGGTTTGTTTGTTGTCTGATTAGACATATTGTAAGTGTAGTGTGTATTTTCTAATAAAGATTTTCTTGTACATTTATTCGGTTGGGCGCTTTATGGTGTACTGTTTTGTTCTTTGTGCTTTGATTACTAGTTGGTAAACGCGGCAGCAGCCCTCGCTTATTATTTGGATACATATATAGCTGAGCCTGCTAGTGTTTTAAAGTGTGGTCCTTATTGCTTATCACTTCCTGCTATTAAGGACCACGCTCCGGCCGCACACGCGATTTGTTCCTTTTGTGGGCGTGGCTGGGATTTGCATCGCGGGATGCGCCCGCATGCGTGTCCCAGCCCGTCACTTACCAGGCTTCTCTGACTCCTCCGCTGCCTCTGTCTCTCAGCTCCGGCACGCGTGTCCCCGTCTCCTGGGGCTCTGAAATGTAAAGGCCCATAATTATTGTTTGCACCTGACACCACATTATATGTCCCTGCACCTCCCACACTTCCCTGCCGGATCTTCAGTGCCCCTAGCCTGAGATTAAGCAACCCTTATAGCCTGTTAGCCTTAACCATGTATCCAGACCTTCCGCTACGTTACTAGACTCTGCACCTTTGCCGCCTGCCTTGACATTCTGCTATGTTTGACTACGCTACTGCCTTACCCTTTGGTACCTCGCTCGCATTGCCCAGCTACCTGTGTGGTCGAGCCGTGTCGGGGGTAGCGACCTGGGTGTCTCCTGCCGTAGCAAGCCCATCCTGCCTTGCAGCGGACTCTGGTGAAGACCAGCAGCACCTTAGACTCCGCTCCTCGATACGGTCTGAGTCATCAGCCACACAGGTTAGAGGATCCACATGCAGCTCCGTTTCACCTGCTTTCTGTCTCCACACAAAAAATGAGGCAATCACTGTTGAGAGGTCACCAAGCCATGATGAGCAGCAAGTACTGCTTTTTTGGCCACTATTAAAAACTTACAAAAAAAGTCACTAGACAACTCTATAAATTCCCTTTGGATAGGGGATAAGATGTCTTGTGGCAAAGTACCCCTTTAACACTCCCCTCAAAAAATAAACAAAAAAACTATACAGTGGTCCCTCAACATACGATGGTAATTCGTTGCAAAAGACCCATCGTTTGTCGAATCCATCGTATGTTGAGGGATTCGTGCAATGTAAAGTATAGGAAGTTATACTCACCTGTCCCCGCCGCTCCAGACCGCGTCCTCACCGCTCCTGATGCTGTCCCAGGGGCTCCCGATGTTGTCCCGCTGCTCCGGCATCTTCTTCGGGATCCTCCGGCTTCTTCCGCCTCGCTTTCTGGTGACGTTATTACGTTGGTGCGCCGGGACGGCGAGCGCATGACATAATAACGATGCCGGAAAGCGAGGCCCGGACCCCTGAGAAGATGCAGAAAATGCAAGTAAGTGAACCTGTCCGGGATGCTTAAACTGCTATCCAACAGCAGCTTAAGCATTTTGCGCTGTCGGATAGCAGTTAATGCGATGGCCCCGACATATAAAAGCATCGTATGTCGATTTGATCATATGTCGGGGTCATCGCATGTCGGGGGGTTATTGTACTGAAATCTTGGTTGACTTCCTATGAAATTGTCTTTAATGAGTTAGTGAAATAAATAATCATATATACAGAGCACTATAGCATGTATTATAGATACCAGGGTTGCTCCGTACAGCTTAACCCTATTCACAACACATGAGTGCTTGGCTAAGCTCAACATTCACATTTATGGGAGAATAGGGCAAGATACCTGTCAGCTGAATAAGCTCCTTGAGAGTTAAAGGGCCATTATTTTATGTTTTGTACAGTATAGTTAAAATAGAATTCTCCAGCATACAGCATCTCAGATGCTGGCATCATGAACCCTTATGAAAACAGTGGGGTCTGAGGTTCAAGTTAATTGCGGCTCTCAGGCTCTCAGTGGAATGTTTAATTGAACGTCCTCATTTTTTGCTCTTTAATTCCCTTTGTTCAAGTGTCTCAAGGGTTCATTATCCTCTGCTGACATTTTGGTATTTTTATCTTTCTAATTTGAAAGAAAATGTGTCAGTTTTTAAAGAATGATAGTAACATTAGTTAAGAGAGCTGGGAGTTAAATTCTTTCTGACAAGGAATCAATAGAGAATGACAGCTTACTTTATAAGCTGACATTTATTGTTAAATGTGAGCCCAAGTACAGTGATCACCTATAAAGCACAATATGCATCACCATTTAGAATAAAGAAAAGCTTGATATATTTGATCACCAGTAATTTGTTAAAAAGACTTCAAACTTGGGGGTGTAGCTAAAGTTTTTTGGGTCCTAGTGCAAGAGGTCATCTTGCCCCCGCCCCCATCACACAATTATGACAAAAAAACAATCTTACCCTGTATACACTTAAATATTTCAATTCATCCACACCGTGTCCCCTTCTCCTCAGCATGCCCCCCATTCTCCTCTTAAGCATGTCCTCATCTATCCACGCCATGTCTCTGCCTCCTCATCATGTCCCCATCTATCCACATTGTGTTCCTCCCTCTTCAGCATATTTTCCTTCCATCCACACTATGCCCCCCCTTTTAGCAAGTCTTCATCAAAATGCAGCAGCATTACACTAGATGAGGAGAGGCAGAGAGCTTTTCCAGTTACTATACTTTGTCCCTTCCACCTTTTTATTGGCATGCAATGAGACTGCACTGCAATCAGAAGGCAGGGGACAGGCAGTCAAGGCAGAGCCAGAGCACAGGTGAGTGTATCGTACATGATGCACCATCCCCATGTCTCTCACCATGGTTTGACACAGTTTTTTATACCTTGTATAGTTATGTATTGGTGATATTGATCTGGGTATAGTGGTTTTAGTCGCTGCAGTAGTAATGTGCCATCCTGTTGTGGAGGTATTATTTTATGTTTCTAAACCCCAAATTATGATAAAATCCAGTGTGCACTTCTGGTGATTAGCGATGCATACACTGCATGTATTGCCACTCATTTACTGTGGCAGTATCTAACTGTGAACTACTGGGCAATGGAGCATCAGTATGTAGGCATGTAATTGGGTTACTGGGCAGTCTGGCATTATTATGGGGGTGTTCAAATAAATAAATATGAGAAGTGCCCTTTTTTCACTTACGTCCCTACACCCAAAAAATTACTGTGCACATCTCTGCCTAACAGTGTTACACAGGGCTATACAGTGTTATACACACGTTTTCGGGCTATTGGAATTTAGCAAGCCAGTAAAACTGAACTTTTAAAAATTTCACTCTTATCTTAATTTTGGTATTAAAGTTAAGAAAATTATATATAACTGTATTGTGTGCCTTACAGCATAAAGCACAAATTCCTTAGAACATTTAAAATTAATTAGTGTGCTTATCTATACCGAGCACTTCTAATGCTGAGATAAATTGTCAGATATAGATGGAGGACTTCCCTCTGTCCCCAGCTGCAGATGATCAGGGAAAGAGTTAAAGAATCATTCCGAGAATTCTAATTCTGAGAATTATGTCATCCTGTAGTCCAAAGGAAGCCAGAGTCTGACATCCTGTTGTAACCATTAGAAAATAGAAGATTTGGAGAAGCAGACTCTTGATCACATGACCAAATTAGAGTAATAATGTAATAATACACATAGGTGCAACAGCACTGAAATAAAACAAATTATGCTGTAGTAATGGTAAGTGAGCATGTTATAGGGAAAAGAAAACACAAGTGCTTCTTTAAGAGTGTCGGATTTAACCCTTAACAACAATGGACGTACATTTTTCTCCATTTCCAACTCCTGCCTTGCTATGGTTGACCAAAGAAGATGAGTGCACATGCTCAGCGTCATATCCAGGGGTTGTCTTTGGGAAACAGATGTTTGAGTGCTTCCAACATTTCTGCAGAGGTTGAATGGGTAGGGAGGGGCGGGTGGGTCAGGCTGTCAGTGCTCAGACCATATACCACACACTGCATCAAATTGGTCTGTAAGGCTTTCGCCCCAAAAGGAAGCCTTTTCTAAAGATGAAGCAAAAGAAAGCCCCCGAACACACCTCCAAGACGACCACTGCCTTCATGGCTGCCATCAGGAATTTTGGAGCCCCTTACACAACTAAAGGCCTGCACCCCCCCCCCCCCCCTTAGTTGCCTGCCCCGACTCTGCCACTAATATTCCATCAATACAGCAACCATATGGTGGTAGCTACCACTGTACACAAGCCACCGACTCCGCCCCTAAACCTCCTCTACGACCCACCTCCAATTTTTTTTCTATTTTTTTTTTAGTACTACAAAGACAGTAAAAAGTGAGACAGACCCTCATTAGTTATTTCAGTAACGAATTATTTTTTGACCAAAGAATATGAAGCCTGCCACGACGACAGGGTAGACTCTTTTGAGCAGGACCCTACACTAACACGAACTACTCTACCTTTTCTAATCTGCTCTAGCAATCTTCCCCTGGCACATTTAAGAAAAAACACCTTATAAGCAAAAGGATTACTCTTTAAATCGGATTCTACACTAACCTTAACTACACTACCTTTTTTCTTATGTCCCCTAACATATCATCTAAGAATATAAAAAACACTCCTATAAATATACAAGGTGCTTTGCAAAAGCTTCACTTTCTTTTCTATGCATCCCCCACCATCTATGAAAAAAATATTTAAAACACAGAACAAGAAAAACAAGCCCTTTAGTTTAATGCTTTGGTCAAAATATAATGTTCCTTTTGATCCAACCACTTGGAAACTTTTCAGTTGTATAAATAAAGGCACTAACAAAACAATAAATAACTTAATAAATAACTAAATACAATAAATTACTAAAATATTTAACTATGGCGAATTGACCATCTCCTAATTTTAAGGCTTGCAAAGTCTTCAATCAAAGTTTTAAAATGTAGTTTTCGTGCAAGCTCATGCTCAATGGAGAGAAGTGCAAGACTACTCAAACGTTGCTCACTCATTGTTGACCGCAGATAGTTTTCAGCTTGCTAAATGCTCTCTCTCGTTCAGCAACAGAGAGTGGAATTGTGTTGAAAATTCTGAGTGCAATACATGTTTCTCCAAATGTTCCTTCAAGCTGTAATTGATGAATGGAGTTCAGAAAGTCAAGAGGGGCCAAGTCTTTTGCAAATGTGGCATCTTATACCTTATGAAGATGCTGTAGTTCAATTACTAGAGAGCATGAGAGATATTCAGAGTAGTTAAAGATCAGCTTTGCTGAAGAGCTTACCAATTCTGCATCTGAAAGAGTTCTTAATTTCAAAATAGGCGTAAAGAGACAACAAGCATTTTCCATTGATTGAAACCGCTGGTTCAACTGACTAATAATACAGGGTGGGCCATTTATATGGATACATCTTAATAAAATGGGAATGGTTAGTGATACTGTTTGTGGCACATCAGTATATGTGAGGGGGGAAACTTTTCAAGATGGGTGGTGACCATGTCGGACATTTTGAATCCAACTTTAGTTTTTTCAATAGGAAGAGGGTCATGTGACACCTCAAACTTATTGGGGATTTCACAAGAAAAACAATGATGTGCTTGGTTTTAACGTAACTTTATTCTTTCATGAGTTATTTACAAGTTTCTGACCACTTATAAAATGTGTTCAATGTGCTGCCCATTGTGTTGGATTGTCAATGCAACCCTCTTCTCCCACTCTTCACACACTGATAGCAACACCACAGGAGAAATGCTAGCACAGGCTTACAGTATCCGTAACAAGTCACAAGCAGAGTAGTCAGGAACACAGAAAGGCAAACACAATGGCCCTCATTTACTATTGCAAACCCAACATGTTTTGTTGGGTTGTGCGCCAGATTCTGTCGCATTGCACCAGAAATTCTGTCTGTGCCAGATTTTGCGCCAGAATTTGCATCAGAATTGATAAAACCCTGACTAACTCTCCATTTTGCTTAGAAAATCTGAAAAAGGGTGGTGGCTGCCGGGGAAAGGTGGCGTGGTCTCCGAAAAGGGGAGTATTCCCGACATTTTCACAAAAACCCAACATATTGGGGTTTATTTACTAACGTGATCCCGACTCTTTTTTTGTCGGGTTTAGCACCCAAATTGTGTCGCACGTCCCTTGCGACACAATTTGCGACCAAAAAAAACAAAACCCTCCATTTTACAAGAAAAACCCAAAAAGGGAGCGTGGCCACGGGATAAAGTGGGCGTGGTCCTGACAAAAGGGGCATTGCCCCGACAGTTTTGAAAAATCCCAACATATTTACTAAGGTTTCCACGGAAAAAATGGGGTATTTGAGCTGAGAAAAACCCGACAGATCAGAACAGTTGTAAAAAAAAGCAAAATGTAGGGAAAAGTGCAAAATGTAGAGGAACCTTAGTAAATACCTTGGGAAAATACCAGTGGGAAATCAAAACCCACAAAGAAACCTACACTCCACTCTTAGTAAATAAACCCCATTAACATAAAATGTGGTAGATTTGAGCTGAGGAAAATCAGAGGTCAGAGCATGTGTAAAAACAAAAGCAAAGTGTAGGGAAAGTGGAAAATGTAGGGAAACCTTAGTAAATACCGTGGAAAACAAATTCTAGGGAATTAAAACCCACAAAGAAACCTACACTCCACTGTTAGTAAATAAGGGCCAAAATGTGGTGGATTTGAGCTGAGGAAAACCAGACAGATCAGAGCATGTGAAAAAAAAAAAAGCTAAGTGTAGGGAAAAGTGCAAAATGTAGGGAAACCTTAGTAAATACCGCAGGGAGATAAAACCCACAAAATTGCAGGGAGATAAAACCCACAAAGAAACCTACACTCCACTCTTAGTAAATGGGGGCCAATGACTGCTTTCTCTGAGGCACTAGACACACAGATCCGGCAAGGGCGTGTGGGAGGTGATCACACTTATAGACAAGGCACAGGTGAAAGCAGCACTGGCCCTTTAAATCTTATAGCACCGGCGTGCGTGCCCTAGGAGGCGGGGATACGCACGTCGGCGGTGCAAGACTACAGGAGGAATAGGGAGGGTGAGTGACGGCCCGTGATTCGCATGCGGGCGCGTCCCATAATGCGAATCCCGGGCCCGCCAGCAGAAGCGGACAGAGCTGGAGAGCGCAAGGTGTAACAAGCAATTCTAGACTATGGTATTTTTTTTACATTTACGCCATTCACTGTCGTCTCCTAATCTCACCACTGAGTGCTGACATCAATCCCCCCAAAAAGTAATGTAATGTACGTACACAGTGACTCCACCAGCAGAATAGTGAGTACAGCCCTGAAATATAATACAGGATATAACTCAGGATCAGTACAGGATTAGTAATGTAATGTATGTACACAGTGACCTCACCAGCAGAATAGTGAGTGCAGCTCTGGAGTATAATACAGGATATAACTTACAGGATAAGTAATGTAATGTATGTACACAGTGACCTCACCAGCAGAATAGGGAGTACAGCTCGGGAGTATAATACAGGATACAACTCAGGATCAGTACAGAATAAGTAATGTAATGTATGTACACAGTGACCTCACCAGCCTCCAGATGTTGCAAAACTATAACTCCCAGCATGCCTAAACAGCCTTTGACAGCCTTTGGATGTCCAGGCATGCTGGGAGTTGTAGTTGTGCAACACTTGGAGGCCCCCTGGTTAGGAAACACTGATGTACACAGTGACCTCCACCAGCATAATAGTGAGTGCAGCTCTGGAGCTCACATGTATATACTGTATATTAGTGTCTTCAAACCAGGGTGCCTATAGCATGCTGGGAGTTATTGTTTTGCAACAGCTGAAGGCACCCTGGTTAGGAAACACTGCTGTATATAGGGGGAGATTTATCAAAACCTGCCCTGTGGAAAAGTAGCTGAGTTGCCCATAGCAACCAATCAGATCGCTTCTTTCACTTTTCAAAAGGCCTCTGAAAAATAAAAGAAGCAATCTGATTGGTTGCTATGGGCAACTGAGCTACTTTTCCTCTGGGCAGGTTTTGATAAATCTCCCTCTATAGTGACTTCACACAAACAGATTGCAGGAATAACTCAATACATACACTCTGCTCTCCTGGCTGCTTCATGAACTTTAGCTCTGCCCCCAAGTCACATGATCGTGACCACAGGTCCTCAAATAAATCATCCACTCCAGCATTCAGAAGGTACAAAGCAGGTCCTGATCGGGCTGTCAGTTCCATTATGTTCTGTGTGGAGATCCCTGTTTTTAAGTGACTGCCGACCAGGACCTTCATGATGCAGAGTGAGTGGGTTCCCTTTCTTTCCTGGCTGTGCAGGGCCAAGAGCATGAGCTCCAAAAGCTCCAATGATAATCCAGCCCTGCTTCTAAATATTATTACAGTGGTCCCTCAACATACGATGGTAATTCGTTCCAAACGACCCATCGTTTGTCGAATCCATCGTATGTTGAGGGATCCGTGCAATGTAAAGTATAGGAAGCTGTACTTACCTGTCCCCGCCACTCCACACCAAGTCCTCACCGCTCCCGCTGCTGTTCCAGGGGCTCCCGATGCTGTCCCGCTGCTCCGGTGTCTTCTTTGCGATCCTCCGGTGTCTTGCGCATCTTCTGCAGGGTCCGGGCCTCGCTTTCTGGTGACGTTATTACGCTGCTGCACCGGCGCGGCGTGCGTAGTGACGTAATAACGACGCCGGAAAGCAAGGCCCGGACCCTGCAGAAGATGCGCAAGACACCGGAGGATCGCGAAGTGGACCCGGAGCATCGGGAATAGGTAAGTGAACCTGCTGGCGCACATTACACTGCTATCCGACAGCAGCTTAAGCATTTTGTGCTGTCGGATAGAAGTTAATGCGATGGCCCCGACATATAAAAGCATCGTATGTCGATGCTGACATCGACATGCGATGGCCTCTGAGAGGCCATCGTATGTCGATTTTATCATATGTCGGGGCCATCGTAGGTCGGGGGGTTACTGTAGATTGTTACTAAACAAATCCAGTATATTAATACAAATATTACTGCCACATCATGATCATGTACAGTGCCCCCTTTACACAATAGAATTAAATGTGGTAGCCTGGGGTTGTAGGGTATATGTGGTGTAGCTGTGCAGTGATGAAAGGGTGCTGGTTTAACCCTTAACTGTCGTGACGCCAGGGTGGGGGTTTTCTCTGTATGCTTGTCCTACCACCACCCGTCCCAAGAGCGATAGGGAGATAGTAAATAAATGATTGTCCACAACCGGAGATTTTCAGAAAACTGTTGGAACTTTTACTGCAGCTTTTATGCAGACTTAAACAGGAACAGTCCATATAACAGAGTCTATCTGAAGTTTGACAGCTGGTTGGGACCTCGTGAGTTTCTAGAGCTTAGGAGATTTATATGCGCTGTTCCACTGGATTTAGGGGATTGATATTAGGTCCAGTAGTCACGCTAGCTTGATTGATATTTAAACTCACAGTTTCGCAAGTTGTGGAATTTTCAGGCTTCAGGCCTGGTCTTGTCTTTGTAAGTTGCACAGATCCACTCTCTCTCTCTCTCTCTCTCTCTCTGCTAGTCTGGAACCCAAGAGAGCTATTACTGCTTTGCAGTACAGGAACAAAAGAGCGAGGATTGGCTGGCAACTCCCTTATATGGGCAGGGGCTGGCCTTAAGCTCATTGGTCCATACCATATGTCAATTCTCCTTACAAAGGATTATGGTCTGACATGTAACTATACCATGTGACCTTGGAAGGTCCTTAAGCATAACCTAAAGAAGTAACATTAGTCATGTGACCTAAGGTCCTGCGATACTATATAGACAATTAAATATATAATTACTTATACAAGTAAACATCCTAAAATTAAAGAAAGAAGAGGTGACTGGGGGTTATCCCACCAGGAGGATGCTACTGGAACAGAGTAACTCTGACTTTGGGGACCACTATACAAGGTACGGTGTACCATACGGTACCGGTACAACACAAACCCCCTTACTTAAGATAAGTCGGCTTCGACGTCTGTCCCCTAAGGCAGAGGGACGAAGTGCAACAATTGTTTTTTTACAGTCCTAGGCATAGTCTTTCAAATGTCCATTATTCAGGCTGTATGAACACAACAAAAGAGTCTTTGGATATGATAAGAGTCCTTGCAAGCTCTGAAGAATTTTGGTTCTTTACTATATATTAGCTTTTTTTTTTTCCAAACAAACTTTATATATATTTTGATGTACAGACATGAGTAGAGATAAACTCATGAACAGGATTATGTTTTTTATAAATTTAGTAACAGGATGACATTATAAGGCATTAGATACATCCTAACACTTTTACTTACTTTATCATTTTTCTATTTTCTTTTGACTGACTAGAAACATTATATAACACAGTACAAATCTTACTTGACATTGTTATTACCACATTAGTTACCTGAAGTTATATTGGCTTGCCTGTGGCTATCTACCAATAACTAGCTACTAGGGTCCATTGGCTACACACACTTATCCCTAGAACTCAACAGATAAACCTTACCTAGGTTACCTTTATGAATATGTGTATATACTTAGGCTTACAGGAGCGCCTTCTGGCCAGGAAGAGCATCCTGAACACGTAAAGATAACTTTTAGGATTCGGCAGGCTGGAGATGGATCCTCTGTGTCAGAGAGGGATTGGCGTGGACCGTACCGGTGGACCGGTTCTAAGTTGCTACTGGTATTCACCAGAGCCCGCCGCAAAGCGGGATGGTCTTGCTGCGGCTGTAGCAACCAGGTCGTATCCACCGGTAACTGCTCCACCTCGCTGACTGCTGAGAGTGGCGTGGGACAGGAGGACTAGACAGAGGCGAGGTCAGATGTAGCAGAAGGGCAAGGCAGGCGGCAAGGTTCGTAGTCAAGGGTAACGGCAGAAGGTCTGGTAACACTGGT
Source organism: Hyla sarda (assembly GCF_029499605.1). Classification (NCBI taxonomy): domain Eukaryota; kingdom Metazoa; phylum Chordata; class Amphibia; order Anura; family Hylidae; genus Hyla; species Hyla sarda. The sequence goes on from NC_079199.1 coordinate 62,073,158, forward strand.
AAGACAATCACAGGAACGCTTTCACTAGGCACAAGGGCAACAAGATCCGGCGATGCAGGGAAGGGAGGTAATATAGGCCTGGAGCAGGTGAGCTAATTACACTGATTGGACCAGGCACCAATTAGCGGTGCACTGGCCCTTTAAATCATAGAGAGCTGGAGCGCGCGTGTCCTAGAGAGCGGAGCCGCGCGCGCCAGGACGTGACAGCCGGGGACCGGGACAGGTAAGTAGATTGGGATGTGATCCGCGAGCGGGCGCGTCCCGCTATGCGGATTGCATCCCCGCCGGCAGTGTCAGTGCAGCGCTCCCGGTCAGCGGGTCTGACCGGGGCGCTGCAGAGAGGAGAACGCCGCGAGCGCTCCGGGGAGGAGCAGGGAACCGGAGCGCTCGGTGTAACAAGAACAAAGTTAGTGTACACAACAGTGGCAGAAACTGGACGTTCCAATGTTCTCCCCTCATCAGCCTGCAATGTTCTGTGGTGTTCCATGGCCAACCCCAGTCCAGCCATCTTTGATCTCCTCTCCCAGTTTTAGTCCATCTCCACTGACAGCTTCAAGCAACTTAGAGCCGTCTATGCCTAGTCCAATGGGTTATTTCAGTCCGGAAAGGGCTCTTATTCCTGCTTCCAGCCCTCAAGCTGGTCCCTCCGTGACTGAAGTCATCAGAGAGTTGTTAATTGACAAGGTTCCGAATAGTCCAGAGATGGTGTTGCGACGTTCTCAAAGGTCTATTCAGGGTGACCTACTCTTAAAGGGGTACTCCGCCCCTTGACATCTCATCCCCTATCCAAAGGATAGGGGATAAGATGTCAGATTGCCGCAGCCCCACTGCTGGGGAGCCCCGTGATCGCAGCTGCGGCACCCCGCTATCATTACTGCACAGAGCGAGTTCGCTCTGTGCGTAATGACGGGCGATACAGGGGACGGAGCAGCGCAACGTCATGGCTCCGCCCCTTGTGACATCATGGCCCGTCCCCTTAATGCAAGTCTATGGCAGGGGCGTGACGACAGCCACACACCCTCCCATAGACTGGTATTGAGGGGGCGGAGCCATGACGTAACAATGCTCCAGCCCCTATATTGCCCGTCATTATGTGCAGAGCAAACTCACTCTGTGCAGTAATGACAGCAGGGTGCCGCAGCGGTGATCCCGGCGGTCCCCAGCAGCGGGACCACGGCGATCTGACATCTTATCCCCTATCCTTTGGATAGGGGATAAGATGTCTAGGGGCGGAGTACCCCTTTAAGAGTAGGTTACCCTGAATAGACGTTTGAGAACGTCGCAACACCATCTCTGGACTATTCGGAACCTCGTCGATCAACAATTCTCTGATGACTTCAGTCCCGGAGGGACCAGCTTGAGGGCTGGAAGCAGGAGTAAGATCCCTTTCAGGACTGAAATAACCCATTGGACTAGGCAAAGACGGCTCTAAGTTGCTTGGAGCTGTCAGTGGAGATGGACTAAAACTGGGCTGATGAGGGGAGAACATTGGAACGTCCATTGATGGATGAATTCCTTCTCCTGGAACATATTCTCTCACCGGTCTTGCAGCTGGGGGAGTAGGAGGAGGTGGCTGTGGCAAGTCTTCTTTTAAACATAATTTAATCCTATTCCTGTGGACCACCTGTGGTTCAAATCCCTCCTTTTGGACCTCATAGACATCCGAATCAGGATACGGCATTGCAGGGCTCTGTCTCCCAGAGGGAATCCAGTTTGTGTGACCTGGGAAATTTTCTGAGCCACACTCTGTCTCCAAGTTGCAACGGTTTGGCTGAAGCATGCAGATTGTAATCTCTTTGCTGCCGGTCCTGAGCTTCACCCATCTTCTTCTCCACAAACGCTTTAGCCTCTTCAATTCTCCTTTGATGCTCAGCGACCCAATATTGTGAGGTCTGAGGGGAGTTATTAAAAGGGTCTTGTAATCCAAAAGCCCTATCCTTAGGCAGCTGACACCCCATCATAAGGAAGAACGGGGTGTACCCTGTGGAGCAGTGGATAGTGTTATTGTAGATTTCCAGCAGCTCAGGCAAGAGTCGGGGGCCACTCTTTGTGTCCAGAGACAGACGCTGCTATCAGCATATGAATGAACACCTGATTGATCCTTTCACACAATCCATTCCCCTGAGGATGATAGGCTGTGGTCTGGAGTTTCTTGCAATCATGGAACTGGCAGAGTTCTTTAAACAGCTGAGCTTCAAAGGCAGTCCCTCGATCCGTGAGGACTGACTCGGGACACCCCAAAGGCTGGACCCAATGGTTGTAAACATTTTAGCAGCAGTCCTTGCAGTAAGGTCTTTGACAGGAACTACCACCACCCACTTAGAGTAATGGTCCACCATGGTCAGGGCATATGTATAGCCAGATCGGGTGGGCGACAGCTCCACATGGTCCAAGGCAACCAACTGATTGGGTCTCTCAGTGTGGATGGGGAGTAGAGGCACTCTCGCATCTTTGCGAAGATTCTTGGTAACATTGCAAACAGTGCATTCGGCGCACCACTTATCAATATCTCCACTCATTCCCACCCAGTAAAAGTGTTGCGCGACTCGCCGGCCAGATGGTGTTGCGCGACTCGCCGGCCTCAGGGCGAGATGTGAGGGAGAGATGCATGCAATGAACAGACAACCTCGTTAAAACAGTGCCTCATGATGTTCATTCCGAAAATAAATTCGGCTGCATGCTGACCACTAACATTAGTAACAATAACACCCTGTCCTTGAAGAACATGCCTCCCAACCTGCACCGTGGGCTCCCAGTAGCCATGTCTGGGTACTGGTTTCCCATTTCCCACGACCACCCTAAAATCTACATAATCTGGTTTACATAACCTTTCAGGCCCCCAATATTTATAAAACACCCCTTGAGGAATTGTAGACACTTGGGACCCGGTATCTATCAAGGCCTCTAGCTGGACCCCCTCTACTACAATTTTCACATACGGGCAAGGGGCAACATACATCGAGAAACCTGTCTTGGTGCTGGTTGATTCTGGACCTTCCTAGTTACTCCTGTTGTGCGGTCCTCGACCCCAATGGGACGCCTGTTTAAAGCCCAGCATTGACTCCTCCAGTGTCCCGTCTTATTGCAAAAACTACAAATAGGCCGCTGAGTCCCAGGTGGTCTCACAGAGGGAGCATTGGGCGAAGGAACAGGACAAGGGGCAGGCCTTTTATGTGTAAGCGTATCAAGCCTGGAAGACTCAGACCTGCCCACCATCTCTTTGAAAGCTTTAGTCAAATGCTCTATGTCCTGTCGTACATTCTGTAGGTAAGCAGTCCAGAAACTAGTGGGGGTAGGTGCAGGAATAGGTGGTGAAGGGGGTACTGGTTGTTCCGAGGCTCCCGGGGCCTCAGCAGAAGGGGCACTAATTTCCTCTGCGTCAGGCCCTGACTCAATGACCTTGATAGATAGTCTTTTAAAGGCTGGGAAAGGTATATTGGGATTCTGCACCGCCAGCATCCTAAGGTGGGCCTTATCCCATTTATTCTGTGCCCCATCTATGAACATCCAACTTTTGCACCGTTTCTAAAGCTTTCTGTAATGCTACAGCAAATGCCCCAAGAGTCTCACCGGGCTTATGACGTCGCTCATATAGTTTTAGACGTACCTCAGAGGGAGAGTGAGACTCGAACACTTGGTAAAGCCCCTCAAAGATTTTCTCCACTGTAGCCTTGTCGGCTGCCGGCCAGGTGCGGACCTCCTCCAGGGCAGGCCCCTGTAGCTGTCCCGTGAGCAACTGCACCTGCTGGTTAGGGGGAAAAGAATAAAAAACAAAAATACTTTGTATCTTCTCTTTGAAGTTCCTCAACGTAAAGGGATCCTCTTTGTAGTTGGGGAGAACTGGATTCCCCAAAAAGACAGGTGCTGCAACTGGAGCTCCTGAGATGAATGGAGCAGCTGGAAATGAATCAGCTTGATCTTGTCTTGCTTGCGGTGGTGGCCCCGCCGATGAGACCACCGAAGCACCACCATCTTGCTGGGCAGGTGGTGGAGATGGAGCTGGTCCCAGAGGGGGCATTGGTGCTACAGGATCTGACATCCTGATTTATAGTACTGTCCCTTTAAATGAAGCTCGGGAGCGTAGGTCCCTTTAACCCCTTAAGGACGCAGGGTTTTTCCGTTTTTGCATTTTCATTTTTTCCTCATCACCTTCTAAAAATCATAACGCTTTCAATTTTGCACATAAAATTCCATATGATGGCTTTTTTCTTGTGCCACCAATTCTACGTTGCAGTGACATTAGTCATTTCACCCAAAAATCCACGGCGAAAGGGAAAAAAATTCATTGTGTGACAAAATTGAAGAAAAAATTTAATTTTGTAACCTTTGGGGGCTTCCGTTTCTACGCAGTAAATTTTTCGGTAAAAATAACACCTTATCTTTATCCTGTAGGTCCATACGGTTAAAATGATACCCTACTTATATAGGTTGGATATTGTCGTACTTCGGAAAAAAATCATAACTATCGGTACCATTTTTGTATTGATTGGACTTTTTGATCACTTTTTATTCATTATTTCATGATATAAAAAGTGACCAAAAATACACTATTTTTGACTTTGGGATTTTGTTGCGCGTACGCCATTGACCGTGCGATTTAATTAACAATATATTTTTATAGTTCGGACATTTCCACACGTGGCGATACCACATATGTTTATTTTTATTTTCACAGTTTTTTTTTTTTATGGGAAAAGGGGGGTGATTCAAACTTTTATTAGGGAAGGGGTTAAATGACCTTTGTTAACTTTTTTTTTTCACTTTTTTTTTGCAGTGTTATAGCTCCCATAGGGACCTATAGCACTGCACACACCACAGGTCTGCAGCTCATTTAGTTTCAATGGGTGGGGTAGCTGATGTGTGGGAAGGAGGAAACTGGAATCATGGGATTTGTAGGCAAACAAGAAAACTGAAAACAGGAAATACAAGTTCTCAAAAAGCTAGTCACAGTGTTATGGTAATCTCACAGCATAGCCACTTAGCCCAAGACAAGCGCAGATCCTTCCTAAGCATGTCCATTACTGTCTGCCAGGTACGTACTAAAATCACCTTATGCTGGATAACCCCTGTAAGCTCATTGTCCATACCATATGTCAATACTCCTTACAAAGGATTATGGTCTGACATGTGACTATACCACGTGACCTTGGAAGGTCCTTAAGCATAACCTAAAGAAGTAACATTAGTCATTTGACCTAAGGTCCTGCGACACTATATAGACAATTAAATATATAATTACTTATACATGTAAACATCATAAAATTAAAGAAAGAAGAGGTGACTAGGGGTTATACCACCAGGAGGATGCTACTGGAACGGAGTAACTCTGACTTTGGGGACCACCATACAAAGTACGGTATCCATACGGTACCGGGACACCACAGAAATAAATAACTCCACACTCTTTTCCTGGCTGTCTCCTGTGCTGCAGCTCCTGTTTCTACTGAACAGTGCTGGGAGTGTGATGATATCATAGTGCTGCACTGGATGTGATGTTACCAGCTACAGCAAAATGCAGGCTGTGGCTACAAGGGAAGGTGTCAGAGCAGGGAGTTGGTGGCTATATACTATGCCACCGGAAAGTGGATATTGCCCAGGGATCTGGAGCAAGTAGCCCTGGAATCTCACAGCGGGGGCCGTAGCAGAACATGGGTATTTTGGGTGGCAATAGGACCCTAGGAACCCTGGGTGGCTGCCCAGACTTTCCAAAATGTAATTCCCCACAGAATGCACACACACAGATATATACATACGATATATACTGTATGCACATGAATGCATATGTAATGTCCCAGTACAGGACATGGTCCTGCACTACCCTTAAGCCCTGTCAAGTTGAGATCCTCAGTGATCTGGGGGCTCCCCTGCATGGTCTCCCCCTGTTGTTTCCAGAATGTTGTGTATATTGCTTTAATGCCTAGACTATATAAAGGGGCAGCCTATACAAAGGGGCAGACTATATAAAGGGGCAATTATCCTCTCTTCCTTTACTGAGAACCATCCAGTACAGATCTCAGTGCAAGTTATCAGCACCTTGAAGGCCGCAAAGCTACAGTCATTCCAGTAAGTCAAAAGTCTGTGTCTGCTGCCAATGAAACTAGTCAAGTCCTCCATATAGTCAATTCCAATCTCGAGGGCCTCTGACTGCAATGCTAACCTGATGGCAACCCTGTATGCATTATCTCTCATTTTACTTCTGGTCAGGGAATAATGGGCATTTCAGGAGGGGAATGAACAGGAAAGGAGCTCATGCCCCACTTTCTAGTCAACCTTTGCGCGTACTGTTAGGTCAAATAGGAGTGTAACTATGCACTTCTGAGCAAAACTAATTTCAAAGTTACGGCAATGGTTAAACAGATGTTACCTAATGATAACTAACAGGTAAAATAAAAACACACTGCGCTAGCCCATTTGTTATGCTTTTTAACATTAACATCTAAAAATGATCCCTTTTTGGAAGTAGATGCCTGCCAGTATTTATATGCACACAGAGGTATTGACAGAAACAATGGGGATATTTATAAAAGCTGTCTATGTCCCGCATCAATATAGACCAAACTACAGAGGATTAGGCTGGTCTATTGTGCGCCTAATTTATCAAAAGGCGCACTGCTCTTGATAAATTCTGTGCACAGACTTCGTGATCTATGCTTTAGACTGTATTTAAACCTGCTCCAACATGGTCTGACATTTCGGCGTATTTTCATAAATTTTGATAAATTCAGCACCAATGCATTTTCCAATGCATTTTTCCTTTTAAAATAGACATGCTAGTCTGTTCTAAAAATCCTCTAGAGCAAAAGTCGCTGAAAAGTCGCACATATTTAGACTGCGACAAATTTAGACAGGAAAAACCGGTCTAAATCCTTTGATAAATATCCCCCAATGACTTTTTGCTTCTGGTCCAAAAATTATCCCTTATGGGAGAAGCAACTGGTTTTGTGCCTAAATGTAAAGAGGCAGTGGCTTTTTACTAGCTGTAAGATGATTCCCATTCCCATAGATCCCATTTGTGGACCTACTCCTATCTGTATTTCACTGCTTAATGTTCCTCAAAGAGACTTAACCTAGCACCTGTTATATCCAAAATGGTTGCTGAAGCTATATGCATAGGCCTTTATTGTGGCTTTGACATCACCCCTATTCTTCCTCCTGGTTGGGAGAACTGTTTTGAAAGACATTTTGGGATTCCCTTAAGTGATGTGATCATTCTTTCTTCTTCTTTCTGCAATGCAGCTGATATAATTTAAGCAGGTTTTGCAGAACCAAATCACCCGAAGTTTGAGTTCTAGCTGAACTGCAGATTTGAGTGGCTCATCTCTAAGAAAAAGATTAAAGGACATCTGCAGCAAAATACAACTTATCCTCTTCCCACAGGATAGGGGATAAGTGTCTGATTAAGGGGGGGGGGGCTCCGACCACTGGGGCCCCCCGCGATCTCCTAAACGGGGCCCCACATTGCTGCTCTATATGTACGCCCCCTCCAAGCCGCCTCCCCATACACTTCTATGGGAGAGGCGGGGAGGTACGAACCTTATACACACACTTACAGTGTATAGATTTCAGAGGAAAAATATGAATTGGGTGGCTGAAACACTAATATAAATACGTTGAGTCTAGACCGGGGTACTGAGTTGCACTATACCCAAAAGTGACAAAAAATAAATAATAACCAAAACAGAGGGAATTCAGACCTCGAGGTATAAACTTATTACTTATTAAAATGTAACCTTCCGATTATGGAAATGCAAAGAAATAAGATGTAGCTGGTTTCAATAAAATATGTGATTTATTAAATAAATATCAATATTACACTTAGTTTGGTTATCTGTGCGGGGCCCTTGCTACAGATCCAGTAAAATTAGTTAAAATAACATTAAAACATGGTATCAATGCCAGTATTTGTAATAATAATCATTAGAGCAATTACATTTTCGCAGTATGCCCCCTTTGTATTGTGTCTCAGTTATAGATCCTTATAGACACAAATGATTAGATCCAATGATGTATTCTATGCAAAAAATTCCCCAAAAAAAGAATCTTGTGTGTCAGTAATTGAACTAAGAGGAGTTGCGATGTGAACGCTGGATGATGCAAAAGTTATAATATAATTGCACACTTTCCCGATATCGGGACGTGGCCTTTAGCAGAGGGTATGCGATACAGGTTTGCACGGGCTGTGCCTGGCCTGTATGTACAGAGTACCTGTTTCCAGATGCAGATCGTTGCTAGAGTTGTCCTTTCGGTGCACTTGCTCCACTAACTGCAGGGGGATACCGACTTCTGCTGCTGCTATGTGGCATGGCACTGTGTCCGGTTTGCTGTAACAGAATCCTGGCAGGCAAGAGTGGTGAGTGCAGACCTTGTCAGCGGCATCCTTGTGTGGCAGTTGGAGGCTTTCAAGCGTGTAGTAAACCTTGTAGTGGTCTCCAGATGCGGGGACTCCAGAGCTTGCAAGGGATTAGAGTGCAAATGTGCAATAGCTATATGCAATAGCGATTTGGTGGCAGTATGGGACTTTGTGCTGTGATGGGGAGGCCAGATGCATTTGGGGGGGGGGGTCCCTCTTTCTCAATGGCTTTATGGTCCATCACAGCACACAGTCCAGTACTGCCACCAAATCGCTATTGCACATTTGCACTCTAATCCCTTGCAAGCTCTGGAGTCCCAGCATCTGGAGATCACCGCAAGGTTTACTACACACTTGCCACACGAGGAAGCCCCTGTCAAGGTCTGCACTCACCACTCTTGCCTGCCAGGATTCTGTTACAGCAAGTCGGACACAGTGCCGTGCCACCTAGCAGCAGTAGCACTCGGCAACCCCCTGCATTTCATGGAGCCAGCGCACCGTAAAAACACTTCTAGTGACTATCTGCATCTGGAAACAGGTACCCTGTACATAAAGACTGCGTGCAGCCCGTGCTAACCTGTATTGCATATTCTCCGTTAAAGTCAACGTCCCGATAACGGGACAGTGTGCAATTATACTATAACTTTTGCATCATCCAGCGCTCACATCACAACTCTGCTTTATCTGTTATTTTGACTAATTTTACTGGATCTGTAGCAGGGGCCCTGCAAAGATACCAGACTAAGTGTATTATTGATATTTATTTAATAAATCACATATTTTATTTAAACCAGCTACATCTTATTTCTTTGCATTTCCATAATTGGAAGGTTACATTTTAACAAGTAATAAGTTTACACCTTGAGGTCTGAATTCCCTCTGTTTCAGTGTATAGATTTGCCTGCCCGAAAAATTGCTTTCATGAAACAGATCTTTCCTTGATGTGCACAATCTGCATAGGAGCAGCAGTGTGTTTGTTTATGCTGTGCTGCAAGTTAACCAACACTCATTGCACATCACAGCGGTACCTTTCTTCAGCACAGCCACAAAGCCTTTGTGAGAATGCTGAGTCTCACTTTTTTGCAGATAAGACAGGCTGAAAAAATCTGTCTACTACATTGCCAAGGAAGTCTTTCATACCAATATTCTGATTAAAATGATACCTTTTAGACTATATATTATGACTATATTAGTTTTCCTAAGCATATTGTAAGCAGAACCCAAGCAGCATAAAAGCCATCTTTTATACTAAAACTTTGTAATATCTTTGGAATAATTTAAATGCATATTCTTAAAATGAAGACATTGAGCAGTCTACTTCACTGCATGCACACATTCAAACATTCTAGAGATGAGCCAGTGTTAAAGGTGTACTACACAGGGGTCTGGTGCGTGGTGTCATGACCACGGCCGCTTAAACCCAGCATTCAGAAAAAGCATTTTCAGAACGCCAGGGTGCCACCCGGAGATCGCGGGGGGTCTAAGCGGCCGGATCCCCGTGACCAGACATCAGTCCCCTATCCTTTAGGATATATTGACATGTCAGAGTGACAGACATGATATCACTGTACAGAAGTACAGAAGTAGAAGGGGCAATTTTTTTTTTTTATTGAAAGCCGAGGTACGTGCTCGCAAATCACCCAAGTGCAAGTAAAAAGTGCAAGTGTTCACCGTGCACGAGGATGCGGTCTATCGCAAGCCCTTCTCCGAAAGGAGAGAAGCCCCCCAACAAACCAAACCCTTCGCCTCCGGGCCAAAAGGCACCTGCGAGGTTCCAGGTACGATGTCCCCTTTCGCCGAAGCTACTCAGGGACCGAAAGTGTTCCCGGAAAACAACTAGGCGTTAACCAGGTTGTCACCAAGGAACCAGTAAAAACGGTTTGGCATCCTGCCGAAACAGGATGCCACGGGGTATAGCAGGGAGGTGAGGAACCTAATGGCCACACACACCTCCCCTAGACTGGCAGGAGGGACACCCAGAAGGGCTACCGCACCCTACCAAATCCAAGTGAACAAACGAACACAAAAAGTGGACACAGTGACAAAAAAAATAAATAAATAAGTGGATGTGCGCAGTGTGTAATGCTGCCCGGACATCCAACCGGATCTATAAAAATTCCCCGATCCTAGCCGGAAGGCCGGGATACTAAGGATGAGTGCCCAGAAGAGTGAGAGAAAAAGTGTGTGCTATGTGCTTTCATTCAAGTGGAGTTGCCAATCCCAAAAGAATTCCGGCACCCTGGGGTCACCACTCCCAGGGCACTTGTGCACCTCGGCCTTCACTCTACCCGGACCTTAAGGCCAGATCCAGCAGGGAACAGGTCTCATCGGGGATGACTGCTGTGCTATACAGCCATCCCTGGTACACCCGTCCTACTGTGTGGTTCCCCATCCTGCCTTGGTGGTCTTCCACACCGCCAACTAACAGGAAAGGTACTACACTTGATCTTAGCCAAAAGGCCGAGAAGCGATTGCCCCTTCTACTCCTCTTCTTCTACTCTAAAAGTAGAAGGGGCAATTGAAAAATGATACATATATATACACAATATATGTATGAGGTGTCCCGGTACCGTATTGCATACCGTACCTAGTGTAGAGGTCCCCCAAAGTCAGAGTAACTACGTTCAGGTAGGGTTCCTCAGGTGGGACAGCCCCTAGTCGCCTCTCCTCAAGTCTAATTCTCTAATGATAATATATGTATATATTTAATAGTATTATATATTTTATGATAATGTATAATGCTTACCTTGTTTAGCATCGCAGGACCTTCGGTCATGTGACCATGCTAATAACCTCTATGGTATGTTGGAGGACCTTTGGAGGTCCTTGGGTCATGTGCTACCCACAAGTCTTTGTAATGGTGATTGACATCAGTATGGACCAATTAGCATTAGTCCAGCCCCTGCCCATATAAGGGAGCTCTCTTGGGTTGCTGCTCTCGTGGATGCCGGACTAACAGGACTAACAGGCCTCAAAAACCTGCCGGTCTCAGCTGAACCAAAACCGTGAGTTCAAATTTAAATCCCTGCTAATGCTAGTGCGATAGGGAGGTATAAAATAATAGATTGTCCACAACCGGAGAGTTTTCTGAAACAGGATTAACTTTTACTGAAGAATTTCTGCAAGCTCCAATAACAAAACAGTCTCTAAGCAGAACAACTGCTTTCCTTGGAGATTGACAAAGGTTGGGACTTTAGCATTTAGAGTCTTTTAGTATTGTGCACTGTTTCACTGGATTTAGGGGTTTAGTTGCGGAACTAAACCCCTAAATCCAGTGAAACAGTGCACAATACCAAAAGACTCTAAATGCTAAAGTCCCAACCTTTGTCAATCTCCAAGGAAAGCAGTTGTTATGCTTAGAGACTGTTTTGTTATTGGAGCTTGCAGAAATTCTTCAGTAAAAGTTAATCCTGTTTCAGAAAACTCTCCGGTTGTGGACAATCTATTATTTTATACCTCCCTATCGCTCTTGGTAAGGGGGGCGGTAGGACAAGCGTTACAGAGGAGCCCTCAACCTGGCATCACGAATAGCAAGGGTTAATAAACACCCTTTAAGTACCGCACAGCTACGCTCCCCATACCCTACATCCCACAGGCTATCACATGTGTATATATATGTGTATATATATATATATATATAGGGGAATATGCAAATCAGCTCATTACATCACCTTTTCATGCAATGTTCCCTGGTATCATCTTAGCTCCAGTTACGGAATATAAAAAGCTAATCGGGATTAATACCAAGCCAGAACTCTCTCTCCAGAAGGAAAGAGCACCCATCTGCAAACAGCTGTTTCAGGGTACTTGCCCCTTGTCAGTACAGGGCAGGGTAATCTGGCTTGGCTGAGATGAGGGGCCTTAGACCAACTAAACGGGATGAGTATTTAACTCAGGGAGAGTTCACCACTCCTGGTGTGACGGAGCTTTCAAGGGCCACTAAGCACTCTGCAGGCATTCTGGGTAGGGGAATATGCAAATAAGCTCATTACATCACCTTTTCAGACGGTGTTCCCTGGTATCAGCTTAGCTCCAGTTACGCAATATAAAAAGCTAATCGGGATTAATGCCAAGCCGGGATTAATGGCAAGCCCTGCTCTGTACTGACGAGGGGCAAGTACCCCGAAACAGCTGTCTGCAGATGGGTGCTCTTTCCTTCTGGAGAGAGAGTTCTGGCTTGGCATTAATCCTGATTAAGCCGATTAAGCTCGGCCGTCGATGAGGAAGAAGAGGAGTGAAGACCCCTCTCCTTCTCCCATGTCTACTTGAAGATACAGCCCAGCAGTTTAGCCCTGTGATCCGTCCCCTCCCCACCCCCACATAGTTGGCAATACCCCCCACGCCCCCGCCCCACTGCCCACGCCCCTACCCCGATCACAGATTGTATTGTTTGTTATTCAATCTCTTGTGCTTTTCTATTACAGGATTGAGCAGAGTGTTAGAGTAGCATGATGTGCGATGTATAGCTTAGGGGACCTTTGCTGTGTATCGTGCTGTCATGCTTTGTGTGATTGTAATTTATTGTATGACTTGTAATGATTGACCGGACAATAAAGCTCTTTCAATAAACCCCGAAACAGCTGTCTGCAGATGGGTGATCTTTCCTTCTGGAAAGAGAGTTCTGACTTGGCATTAATCCCAATTAGCTTTTTATATTCCGTAACTGGAGCTAAGCTGATACCAGGGAACATCGCCAGAAAAGGTGATGTAATGAGCTGATTTGCATATTCCCCCACCCAGAATGCCTGTGGAGTGCTTAGGGGCCCTTGAAAGCTCCGTCACACCAGGAGAGGTGAACTCTCCCTGAGTTAAATACTCATCCCGTTTTTATATATATATATATATATATATATATATATATATATATATATATACACATATATATATATATATATATATATACATACACATATATATATATACATATATATACACATATATATATACACATGTAGAAAAAGAAAGCAGCACTCCGGGTGTAGATATGTACGGGTGCCTCCCGTTGTTGATCTTGGTCAGAGATCCAAACTTGATATAGGAATTAGAAACAGTGGCACTCCAAGTAGGTGAAGAAAGTGGTGTCATTATTCACTCAAAACGTGCAACGTTTCAGCCGGCTCATGCAGCCATTATCAAGCCGCCACTTTCTTCACCTACTTGGAGTGCCACTGTTTCTACTTCATATATATGTGTGTGTGTGTGTGTGTGTGTAGATAGATATACACACAAACACATGGGTGAGATCAAATTTTTTAAAAAGGTTCCCTACTTCATCCGTCCTGTAGTGTGTTGCGGAAAATTACTTGGACAATAATAATAAAATATAAAAATTGCTAAGTAAAGGAAAATTGCTAAGGAATATTTTATCACATGAAACTCCCAGTATGATCTAAACAGTGGTAAGGATATGCTGGGAGCTGTTTCAGTAATCAAAACATATAAGGCACCAGGGGTACACAATCAGGCAGATTACAAAATTCGACATCTTGTCAAAATAGATGCTGATGTGGTGTCGGGGTGAGGCAATGGTGTAACAGGGTCTGGTGGTATTAACCCTTACTTGTCATGACGCCAGGGTGCGTTTTGCTTAGTATTGAAGGTCCTGCCGCCAACCAGCCCACAAACGTCAGGGATAATAAACGGAATGTCCACAGCAGATTTTATGAGATAACTGGAAACTTTTACTTGAACTTTTATGCAACAGTCTTTACAATTAAGCATACTGTTACCTTAGTGGATACGTGTAATGTTTAGTTAGCTACAGGAATACCTTCTGGCCAGGAAGAGCATCCTGAACAAGTAAAGACAAAAGAACATATTAGTGCATGACATTAGTGCATAACAGTGGTACGGACTGATTTAGAACATGTTACAGTCCCTAAGACTCATTTTGGTGTTTGTTTGTGAGATATATTTTATAAGTTATGTGTACTGGACTTTATGAATGTACACTAATGAAGTTTATGTACTGTACTATGTGTACATTGAGTTTTATGAATGTAGTCAGTCTTGATACCTGATTGGTATGTTTCCTTGTGTCGACCTTTGAGACCGACGCAACACCACCTCTTCGGTTTCAGGAATGTCTTCTTCTGCCGGAACTCTTGTTTCTTCAGTCCCAGAGGGACCAGCTTGAGTGCGCTGACTTGAAGCTTGAGTGTGCTGTCTCGAAGTTTGAGTGCATTGTCGCTGCTGGGCAATTAGGGTACGCTGGCCCTTTAAGATGGACTATGGCGTACTGCGGCAATCCGTGCAGCCTGCTTCTGCAGTTTCTGATGCCCGCTGTGCTGTCCGGAGGTTTGTCCCGATATCTGCCGAGTCTCTGCTGTGAAGGTGCACTGTAGCGATGTGAGCACAGCTGCCGGAGCTTTTGAATTTTTCTGCGTCCGGGGAACTTCCGGTTTTGTTCGGGTGAGAAATCCTTCCCCTCGGCAACAGAGGCATCCTTCAAACAATTTACCCACAATGCACGTTAAACTTACCGGTCTATAGTTTCCTGGGTAAGACCTAGAGCCCTTTTTGAAGATTGGCACCACATTCGCCTTGTGCCAGTCCCTTGGCACAATACCAGACACCAGTGAATCTCTAAATATCATGAACAGGGATACAGATATTACTGAACTTAGTTCTCTAAGACCTCTTGGGTGCAATCCATCTGGCCCTGGAGATTTGCTTACATTTATATTACTTAACTTACCTTGTACCATTTCTACATTAAGCCAGTTCAGTACATTACATGATGTGTTACCAGCACTGACCTGTCCAATGTCAGCTCCTTCTTCCTTAGTATATACAGAACTAAAGAACCTATTCAGTAGCTCTGCTTTCTCTTTATCGCCTGTGACAACCTCCCCATTATCATTATTAAGGGGTTATACATGCTCTGTCCTTGTTTTTTTTTGCATTTATATATCTAAAAAAATATTTAGGATTAGTTTTACTTTCTTTGGCCAACTTTCTCTCATTTTGAATTTTTGCTGTTTTAATTACATTTTTACAGATTTTATTAAGCTCCTTGTACTGTTTAAATGTTATAGCTGACCCCTCAGATTTGTATTTTTTGAAGGCTATTTTTTTGTTGTTTATTGCTCTTTTAACATCATTTGTCAGCCATGTAGGATTTAGTTTTAATCGTTTATATTTGTTCCCCTTTGGTATATATTTAGCTGTATAGTTATTTAGAGTTGATTTAAAAATTTCCCATTTACCTTCTGTATCAGTATTTGACAACGCCTCCCCCCAGTCTATGTCCTGTAGTGCATCTCTCAGCCAAGGGAAATTTGCCTTTTTAAAGTTATAGTTTTTTGCCTTCCCTGTCTGTCTTTGTTTTCTACATTTTAAATCAAAAGTGACTATATTGTGGTCACTATTACCAAGATTTTCCTGTGCAGTTACATTACCAACCAGCTCTGCGTTGTTGGAAATAATCAGATCCAACAAGGCATTACTTCTTGTTGGGTCCTCCACAAACTGGCCCATAAAATTATCTTGCAATAAATTTAGAAATTGTCGTCCCTTTGAAGTTTTAGCCAACCCCCGACCCCAATCTATGTCTGGAAAGTTAAAAGCTCCCATTATTACCACTGTACCTGCCCGGGCAGCCCTCTCTATTTGTTTATAAAGCCGACCTTCTATTTCCTCAGGGATATTAGGGGGTCTGTAGATTACACCAAATATTATTTTTTCAGTATTTCTCTCTTTTTGCAATTCTACCCACAGTGATTCCACATTTTCAGAATCATCACACACTATGGCATCGTTCACACTGACTTTTATATCACTTCTTACATACAGACAAACTCCACCACCTTTCCTGTTCATTCTATCCTTGCGAAACAATGTAAAACCCTGCAGATTGACAGCCCAGTCATGCGAGGAGTCCAGCCATGTCTCAGTGACCCCAACTATATCAATATGTTCCTCCAGTATCAAGGCCTCCAGCTCCCCCATTTTATTTGCTTGGCTTCTGGCATTTGTGAACATACACTTTACATTTCCATCCTTTATGTTATTGGGGTTAATGGGATTCAAGGGTATATGTTTTATTTTCCTATGAAGCCTATTCCTATTAACTCTAACCCCTCCCTCCGCTCCATCCCCAGGTACATTACTAAGTCCCCCCTCTCTATCTACACTATCTTTCCCCTCTACGTTGTAGGTTCCCTCCCCCCCAGTCCCTAGTTTAAACACTCCTCCACCCTTCTAGCCATCTTCTCCCCAAGCACAGCTGCACCCTCCCCATTGAGGTGCAGCCCGTCCCTACGGTAGAGCCGGTAACCGACAGTGAAGTCAGCCCAGTTCTCAGTGAACCCAAACCCCTCCTTCCTACACCAGCTTCTGAGCCACTTGTTTACCTCCCTAATCTCCCGCTGCCTCTCTGGTGTGGCTCGTGGTACTGGCAGTATTTCAGAAAATACTACCTTGGAGGTCCTTGCCTTAAGCTTGCGGCCTAAGTCCCTGAAATCATTTTTAAGGATACTCCACCTACCTCTTACTTTGTCATTGGTGCCAATATGTACCATGACTGCTGAGTCCCCTCCAGCCCCGCCCAGCAACCTGTCAACCCGATCTGCGATGTGCCGAACTCGAGCGCCAGGCAGACAACACACTGTTTGGCGATCCCGGTCTTTGTGACAGATCGCCCTGTCTGTCCCCCTAATAATTGAGTACCCCACCACTAGTACCTGTCTGGCCTGCCCTGCACTCCTCCCTCCCTCCTTACTGGAGCAGACACCCCCCTGGTGGTCAGAAGCAGTATCCTGCTGCAGTTCTGCTAGCTCTGTAATGGCATCCTCCTCATCTGCCACGCGGACAAACTTGTTGGGGTGTGCCAGTTCAGGACTAGTCTCCCTGACACTTTTTCCCCTACCTCGCTTTCTAACTGTAACCCAGCTAGCTGCCTGACTGTCCTGCACCTCCGTCCCACTGTCCTCCCCCACCTCTACTCCCGAGAGTGCCTGCTCAGTGAGCAGAAGACTCCTCCCCAGGTTGTCATTGTGTCTCAATGTTGCAAGCTGTTCCTCTAGATCCAGGATCTGGGCTTCCAAATGAACAACTTGCTGACATCTCACACAGCAGTATGCACCCTCGAACTTCTGCTCAAGGATTGCATACATCGTGCAGGATGTACACCGGACTGCATTTTCCAACATAGAGGCCATCTAGTTATGGGGATTTTACAAATGTATATACAAAAACAGACAGTCAAAATTACACTTCAATTTTTTTGTAGACCTTGTGGGTTCAGAAATTAACACTCACAGCGATCTTAACCTCCTGCTTTCAAACTCCTGTTTAAAAAAAAAAAAAGTTTTCCTCTGGAGTACCCCTTTAAAGGGGTTTCCCATCTCATTGTTTTAGTTCTCTGGCCAGCTTCTGCCTGTCTGTGGCTGCAGGAAGTGGATAGTTAAGGGGATAAGTATTTGGGCATGACATATCTTCTTTAATATTTAATAGTAAAATTAAAGGGGTTAAAATACTGTTTTACTGCAAAGGCAAAAATATTAATTGTGACAATTTTTTTTTTTTTTACAGTTTCTTCTTATTATAGATGTTTTATTATTCAGTTCATTAGAAGGGATTTCCCACCCCGCTGTTTCAGTTTTATGGACAGATTCTGCCTGTCTGCAGCTGCAGGAGGTGGATGGAAAAGCCGGAAGCAGGGAATTTGCATAAGTCCTATGCAGCCCTGTGAGCTACGCCATTTGCATAACTCCCTTTATAGTCATTGGGGATTATACAAATTTCATAACATTTCCACTTTGTCTGCTTTTGGATTTTCCAACTACATCCTGCGGCCACAGACTGGCAGGAGCTGTCTAAAAAACTGAAACAGCAAGGTGGGAAACCCCTCTAATAGTAAAATTAAAGAGGTTAAAATGCTGTTTTACTGCAATAGCAAAAATATTGAATGTGACCATTTTCTCCAGTTTCTCCTTATTACAAACTTACTTAGTGCAGCAAAGCAGGTTTTACCTTTACATTGCCTAAATATATAACAACTAGCTGAGCACACGGCGTTGCCAGGTTTTTCCTTCCTAATCCTTGTTGTTGAGGAAAATCAACAGAGGAAGCTTTTGACTTCATATCCCATCTTCATATATTGTTGTCATATCCCAATCCCATATCCCGTCCTCATATTCCGACCTCCTATCCCGACCTCCTATCCCATCCTTCTATCCAATCCTCCTATCCCATCCTCCTATCCCAACCTCTTATCCCAAACTCATATTCCGACCTCCTATCCTGTCCTCCTATGCTGTCCTCCTATCCCATCCTTCTGTCTCTACCTCCTATCTCGAACTCCTATCCTGTCCTCATATCCCATCCTCCTATCTCGACCTCCTATCTCGACCTCCTATCTCGACCTCCTATCCCGTCCTCCTATCCAGACCTCCTATCGC
Organism: Hyla sarda; assembly: GCF_029499605.1. Taxonomy (NCBI): domain Eukaryota; kingdom Metazoa; phylum Chordata; class Amphibia; order Anura; family Hylidae; genus Hyla; species Hyla sarda. The sequence continues at coordinate 62,091,911 of NC_079199.1, forward strand.
GACCACCTATCTCGACCTCCTATCTTGACCTACTATCTTGACCTCCTATCCCGACCTCCTATCCAGTCCTCCTATCCAGTCCATCTATCCCAAACTCCTATCTTGACCTCTTATCCTGACCTCCTATCCCATCCTGCTATCTCGACTTCCTATCTTGACCTCCTATCCTGACCTCCTATCCCATCCTCCTATCTCGACCTCCTATCTCGACCTCCTATCCCGACCTCCTATCCCAACCCGTAATATGTGTACCAGGTATTGAAATAGCTCCAGCCGTACGGAAGTTATGTGGGAACATACCTTTCCCATTGATTTGCTTGGGACATTAAACAAAAAACCCGACCCTCACAAATGGGGGTAGTTAAGGGTTAAATTAACTATACTATATTTTAAGTGGACATGTAAGTAACATGTGACCAAGTATTATCGAAATATTCCCAGCCGTTTGGAAGTTATGCAGTAACATGTATTTCCCATTGACTTGTATGGGACTTTAAACATAAACCCCGCCCCTGGCAAATGGGGGTGAGTAAGGGTTAAATCACCTATCCTATGTTTGTTGTTGACATATAAGTAACATGTGTGCCAAGTTTCATGTTAAGAGATGAAGATCCCCGGGGCTCCGGTTCACGTGGTAAAAAGGTGTGTTAGAGCGCTCACTCCTTTAGATTAGCTTGACTGGGATCGTGGCAGTATAGAAGTAGCGGACACGGTTTAGTTTAAGAGATAATAACCGGATTTTATTAGGGTAGATCACAGATAAAGCGTTTCGAGGGGTGGGACCCCCTCTTTGTCAGATCCAATGAACAAGAGGGGGTCCCAGCCCTCGAAACGCGTTTTCTGTGATCTACCCTAATAAAATCCGGTTATTATCTCTTAAACTCAACCGTGTCCGGCTACTTCTATACTGCCACGATCCCAGTCAAGCTCATCTACAGGAGTGAGCGCTCAAACACACCTTTTTACCACGTGAACCGGAGCCCCGGGGATCTTCATCTCTTGCATCCTCCAGACGTCCAGGAATCCCAGGACGCCACGGTGTGAGCTGCACCCCCTGATCTCACTATTCCCTTTGAAACGGAATACAAGCGCGATATGGTGTTGTGCTCACAACACCAGAAGGTGAGAAAGTTTCTTTCACCTCTTTTTCTTTCTGTTTATCTGAATACTTTTATGGCACATTGTTGCGCTTCCCCTTTGTGTTTCCAATTTTTTTGCATATCAAGCAAGTTTCATGTTAATATCTTTAGCCGTTTGGACGTGATGCTGGAACATACACATACATACATACACACACACACGTTGAGTTTTTATATATACTAGCTGAGTACCCGGCATTGCCCGGTTTTTCCTTCCTCATCCTTGTTGGGGACTTCAAATCCCATCCCCATTTATTGTTGTTATATCCCAACCCTATATCCCGTCCTCATATCCTGTCCTCATACCCCGACCTCCTATCCCGACCTCCTATCCCATCCTCCTATCTCGACCTCCTATCCCGTCCTCCTATCTCGACCTCCTATCCCGTCCTCCTATCTCGACCTCCTATCCCGTCCTCCTATCCCGTCCTCCTATCTCGACCTCCTATCCCAACCCCCCTATCTCCACCTCCTATGCCGACCTCCTATCCTGACCTCCCATCTCAACCTCCTATCCCGGCATCCTATCCCGACCTCCTATCTCCACCTCCTATCTCCACTTCCTATCCCGTCCTCCTATCCCGTCCTCCTATCCCGTCCTCCTATCCCGACCATCCTGTCCTCATATCTCGACCTCCTATCTCGACCTCCTATCCCGACCTCCTATCCCGTCCTCCTATCTCGACCTCCTATCCCGTCCTTCGATCCCTTCCTCCTATCTCAACCTCCTATCCTGTCCTCCTATCCTGTCCTCCTATGCCGTCCTCCTATGCCGTCCTCCTATCTCAACCTCCTATCTCCACCTCCTATGCCGACCTCCTATCCCGGCCTACTATCCCGACCTCCTATCTCCACCTCCAATCTCAACCTCCTATTCCAGCCTCCTATCCCGGCCTCCTATCCTGACCTCCTATCCCATCCTCCTATCTTGACCTCCTATCTCGACCTCCTATCCCGACCTCCTATCCCAACCCGTAATATGTGTACCAGGTATTGAAATAGCTCCAGCCGTACGGAAGTTATGTGGGAACATACCTTTCCCATTGATTTGCTTGGGACATTAAACAAAAAACCCGACCCTCACAAATGGGGGTAGTTAAGGGTTAAATTAACTATACTATATTTTAAGTGGACATGTAAGTAACATGTGACCAAGTATTATCGAAATATTCCCAGCCGTTTGGAAGTTATGCAGTAACATGTATTTCCCATTGACTTGTATGGGACTTTAAACATAAACCCCGCCCCTGGCAAATGGGGGTGAGTAAGGGTTAAATCACCTATCCTATGTTTGTTGTTGACATATAAGTAACATGTGTGCCAAGTTTCATGTTAAGAGATGAAGATCCCCGGGGCTCCGGTTCACGTGGTAAAAAGGTGTGTTAGAGCGCTCACTCCTTTAGATTAGCTTGACTGGGATCGTGGCAGTATAGAAGTAGCGGACACGGTTTAGTTTAAGAGATAATAACCGGATTTTATTAGGGTAGATCACAGATAAAGCGTTTCGAGGGGTGGGACCCCCTCTTTGTCAGATCCAATGAACAAGAGGGGGTCCCAGCCCTCGAAACGCGTTTTCTGTGATCTACCCTAATAAAATCCGGTTATTATCTCTTAAACTCAACCGTGTCCGGCTACTTCTATACTGCCATGATCCCAGTCAAGCTCATCTACAGGAGTGAGCGCTCAAACACACCTTTTTACCACGTGAACCGGAGCCCCGGGGATCTTCATCTCTTGCATCCTCCAGACGTCCAGGAATCCCAGGACGCCACGGTGTGAGCTGCACCCCCTGATCTCACTATTCCCTTTGAAACGGAATACAAGCGCGATATGGTGTTGTGCTCACAACACCAGAAGGTGAGAAAGTTTCTTTCACCTCTTTTTCTTTCTGTTTATCTGAATACTTTTATGGCACATTGTTGCGCTTCCCCTTTGTGTTTCCAATTTTTTTGCATATCAAGCAAGTTTCATGTTAATATCTTTAGCCGTTTGGACGTGATGCTGGAACATACACATACATACATACACACACACACGTTGAGTTTTTATATATACTAGCTGAGTACCCGGCATTGCCCGGTTTTTCCTTCCTCATCCTTGTTGGGGACTTCAAATCCCATCCCCATTTATTGTTGTTATATCCCAACCCTATATCCCGTCCTCATATCCTGTCCTCATACCCCGACCTCCTATCCCGACCTCCTATCTCATCCTCCTATCTCGACCTCCTATCCCGTCCTCCTATCTCGACCTCCTATCCCGTCCTCCTATCTCGACCTCCTATCCCGTCCTCCTATCCCGTCCTCCTATCTCGACCTCCTATCCCAACCCCCATCTCCACCTCCTATGCCGACCTCCTATCCTGACCTCCCATCTCAACCTCCTATCCCGGCATCCTATCCCGACCTCCTATCTCCACCTCCTATCTCCACTTCCTATCCCGTCCTCCTATCCCGTCCTCCTATCCCGTCCTCCTATCCCGACCATCCTGTCCTCATATCTCGACCTCCTATCTCGACCTCCTATCCCGACCTCCTATCCCGTCCTCCTATCTCGACCTCCTATCCCGTCCTTCGATCCCTTCCTCCTATCTCAACCTCCTATCCTGTCCTCCTATCCTGTCCTCCTATGCCGTCCTCCTATGCCGTCCTCCTATCTCAACCTCCTATCTCCACCTCCTATGCCGACCTCCTATCCCGGCCTACTATCCCGACCTCCTATCTCCACCTCCAATCTCAACCTCCTATTCCAGCCTCCTATCCCGGCCTCCTATCCCGACCTCCTATCCTGTCCTCCTATATCGACCTCCTATCCCGTCCTCCTATCTCGACCTCCTATCCCGACCTCTTATCTCGACCTCCTATCTCGTCCTCCTATCTCAACCCCCTATCCCGTCCTCCTATCTCCACCTCCTATGCCGACCTCCTATCCTGTCCTCCTATCTGGACCTCCTATCCCAGCCTCCTATCCCGACCTCCTATCTCCACCTCCTATACCATCCTCATATCCCGACCATCCCGTCTTCCTATCTTGACCTCCTATCTCGACCTCCTATCTCGACCTCCCATCCCGTCCTCATATCCCGACCTGTAATATGTGTACCAGGTATTGAAATATCTCCAGCCGTACAGAAGTTATGTGAGAACATACATTTCCCATTGATTTGCATGGGACTTTAAACAAAAACCCCGACCCTCACAAATGTGGGTAGTTAAGGGTTAAATTAACTATCCTATATTTTAAGTGGACATATAAGTAACATGTAACCAAGTATTATCAAAATATCTCCAGCCGTTTGGAAGTTATGTAGTAACATATATTTCCCATAGAGTTGTATGGGACTTTAAACATAAACCCCGCCCCTGGCAAATGGGGGTGAGTAACGGTTAAATCACCTATCCTATGTTTGTTGCTGACATATAAGTAACATGTGTGCCAAGTTTGTTTCATTTTAATATCTTTAGCCGTTTTGAAGTTTTTGTGGAACATACACAAACACACACACACGTTGAGTTTTATATATATATAGATAGATTTCATAAGCTGAGTGAACGAAGTGTAGGGGATAAACTTGCTACAATGAATAAGTGGCTAATAAGAAGAAACTGGAGACCATTACTGCTTGTCATTTATTGATTTAAATATGTGATCCTTCCATGCTTAGGTGGGCGATGATCCTATTATTGAGTAACACTGTCCACTGGACTCCTAACCATTGAAATATTAGGGACTTCAGTCAATAAGTTAAAAACAATACTGAATCTTTCAACAAATATATGTATGTATATATATATATATATATATATATATATGTATAATATGGTGTCCCGGTACAGGACCTTGTCCTGTCCCTGTCTAAAGTCCCCTCAGCTAGAGTCCCTCCATTCCACAGGGCTCTCCTGCAGGGCTTGCCCCTTGGTCGCCTCATATAAATTTATTTCTGTATAGTGTGCAAATGTATACGACCTACCTTGGTCACGTGATATATTATAATGGTTGTATAGATATTTAGGACCTTCCAGGTTCATGTGATGATGTCATGTGATGTACACTGAGTGCTCTGGGTTCAGGACCTACAGGCTTTGCAACCAATGGGATTAGTCCAGCCCCCCTAGTATATAAGGGACTGTAGTCTCCAAATTCACTGTCTTATTTCTTGTTTCCTGCTCATAATCCTGTACACTTCAGCAATACAATTCAGCACAATTGCAACTAGGCCAAAGCCTAAAGACCCAGCAGCCACTAGAACCGTGAGTTATAAAGCTCTGTTGACTAAATCCTTGTGACTACTATTCAACTCAACTTATACAATTAGTAGCACAGTGGCCTGCTGAAAGCTAAAGACTATTAGTCCCAGCAAAGCCTGTGATGAACCTGCATCCTGGTTACCTCAATAGAAACTGTATATTTATAAAGACTGTTTACATAAGAAGTTCAGTAAAAGTTCCAATTATCTCATAAATTCTGCTGTGGAAATGTGGCATTGTGCTGTGGCATTATCCTGCCGTTCGTGGACCGGTTGTCGGCAGGGCCTTCTCTACTCAGTAAACCTCACCCTGGTGTCACGACAAACCAAGAGTTAATACCACCAGACCCTACAACACCATTGCCTCACCCAGCTCACCACACACACACACATATATATATATATATATATATATATATATATATATATATATATATATATCTGATTACCTCTTCCTGCTCTATAACATGGTCGCAATACATTATGTAGCCTTTTCAGGGTCACATGTTTCCTTTAAGGTGCAGATTCACTTTTTAACATATTTATAGATCCTTCATTCTGTGCTATTAATTTAAGAATGTATCTTTTATTGTTGTCAAAGGTCAGTTTTAGCCATAAAGTTAAATGATAACATTTGGTTTCACTCTTACTAGGGGCAACTTAGAAGCTTATTCCATACTGTGTTATTTTTTAATTTGATGCCTAACATATGAAACTTCGAAATCTGCTGGTAGACAAAATTATATCATTTGGCTCTGTCTATGCAGGAGACTGGGAACCCAGGGCATATGCACCATAATAGCAGACCATGCAGGTGCTATGGGGCCCCTGGAGAGAGGGGGCCCCATCCTGATTGGTCCCATTACTTTTTTTTTTTATTGGAAATAAACTGTGCAAGATGCCTCTCTCCAGGGAACAGCATTGTCTGCAAATTTATGAAGGGGGGGGGGGGGGGATGGGAGTACAAGTAAATTAACACCAGACCTTTTTAGTCCTTTTTCTTTATATGCCACTACCTGGAACTCTGTATCAGAGCTTCAACATCTGTAAATATATCTTAAGACCTAAATCAGCACAAATGTTATGTAGTAAATTTGTATTGGTCAAAAGTAGACATTCACTTTAAAGTGTAAAGGATCATATAGTATATACATTTCAGTAACAGCACTGTATAAATAAAATTACATGACGGATCTCATGGCTGTAGCTTCATTCCTGACGATGGTATGGGCCTCTTGGAGCAGCTCCTACACTCATGTGTTTCCCTGAGATCAAACTTCTAGAGATTTTAAAGTGAAAATATATGGAAACACTTGTTACTGCCCAGAACTAAAAAGCACATCAGTGCTAGATCCAGGTTATCTGCTTTAGGGAACAACTGAATTATAAACCTGACAGCCTCAATTGGCAAAACTCATCAGGTTGACTCTGTCTTCACCATGGCTGAGCAATACCTGCCTCATGGGGTCAACTGGTAATGGAAAAGCTTTTTGTCTATTGCTGTGTTTTATCTAAAGTGTTTTATATTTGTTTCTGGACATTTTTTAAGTTTATGAAATTGGTTATTGCTGACATTGGTGAATGGATTATAACCCTCTCAGTGTCAGTTCCTGTGATATTTGGAGTTTCCGTGTTCATGAAATCACACCACGCCCCCCCCCCCTTATTCATGTCCATGTCCCTACACCTGAATGGAGGGGGCGCAGTGGCTATAGTCGCCAGTCATCTGGCACGGAGTGGAGTTTGCTCCGTGCATGGGTAACTGTGGTGCTGCAATGGCGATTGCAGGGGTCCCCAGCTGAGGAAACCCTGCGATCTAACACTTTATCCCCTATCCTTTTGATAGGGATAAGAGGTTTTGTGCAGGGGTACCCCTCTAATACCTTGAGGCATCTCGAGATGAATGATGCATTTTTTTGTGATTGTTCCCTATTTGATACATAGATAAAATATATACACATATGCACTTTAAAGGGTATTCTAGTGTGGCAAAATGTTTTATTATGGAGTCAGGCTGCATTAGAAATAAAGGATACTTGCCTATCTTGACTCCCTGTAGCTGTCATTCCGCTAAACTCTCCCTTCTCTCACGTTTGATCAAGAAATGTCTGCTTTTTCATTTACTGTCTGATGCAGGTCACCACTGTGGGTATTGATTTCTGCTGGAACAAAACTTCAGAAAAGCTGGAGAGTAGCAGGTCTGTCAAAATGAAAGTTGCAGGGGATCAGAGCAGGGGAGTATACTTAGTATACTTTTTTTTTTTATACACCTCAACTCCATTTTGAAAAAGTTTGCGGCATTGGAATACCCATTAATAAAATGCTGATTTTTTTTCACTAACTTGTTTGCCCTATATAACTGCAGTTTTATATTGCTTTTTTTACAAATGGGTATAAAATATATACCGTATTTTGATAAAATCATCTGGTCAGATAAATAAACTTCTTTTATACAGTTTGACATTTTAGGAAAAGTAAAACTTTTGTTGTATACAGCTCTCTTCTATATAGCACTTTAAATACCTTTACACAGAAATGCGTATAAACAAAACTGTAGACCAAACCCTCCCTGTCCCTGATCTTCTTTGTATAGCATCTGTAATACAGCTCAGACACGGACATAATTAGTATGACTATTCAAAAGCTAATGTAAAACTCTGTATAACCCAGGAGAAGTTGTATTATGGGAAAGTTATTATAACTGTTGTTGCTTCCAAAATCATATGCATGCAGGTTTGCCAAACGGTAAGTTAACAGTAAATCAACCCCATATTGGTTGCAAGAGCGAAATGCAATGTATCATACCCAGTTGAATAACAAATATTAAAACTCACCAAAGAATACACAAAAGAGCATTAGAGAGAGTCAAGTGGGTATGGTAAAACACAATGGAAATGCATTATCATTCCCTCTTTTATCACATTTATTCTTATTCTTCTTTGTATGCAGGGTCCGTGCATAGGTAACCAGCAGAGTTTGGCGCACAGCAGGCTGTGGGATGCAGTGGTCGGTTTCCTCCATGTTTTTGCAAACATGCAGATGAAGCTGTCACAGGTAATAAAATTGTTTGCAACCGTTAATTTATCACATCATTGTTCTTGCTACAAAACAACAAATCCAAGTTTCAAAATTGTTAGGGTAGGTTTATATGTGATTTATTTCACAAATGTATGTGTCTGAAAAATGCTGTAGATCCATACATGTGAATAGGGTTTTTTTCTTTTTTTAAATTACATGTGTATCTATATAAAACTCAACGTGTGTGTGTGTGCGTATGTATGTATGTATGTATGTATGCGTGTATGTTCCACAAAAACTTTCAAACGACTAAAGATATTAACATGAAACTTGGCACACATGTTACTTATATGTCAATAACAAACATAGGACAGGTGATTTAACCCTTACTCACCCCCATTTGCCAGGGACGGGGCTTATGTTTAAAGTCCCATGCAAGTCAATGGGAAATATGTGTTACTGCATAACTTCCAAACGGCTGGAGATATTTCGATAATACTTGGTCACATGTTACTTATATGTCCACTTAAAATATAGGATAGTTAATTTAACGCCTAACTACCCCCATTTGTGAGGGTCAGGGTTTTTGTTTAAAGTCCCATGCAAATCAATGGAAAATGTGTGTTCCCATATAATTTCCGTACGGCTGGAGCTTTTTCAATACCTGGTACACATATTACGAGTCGGGATATGAGGACGGGATGGGAGGTTGGGATAGGAGGTCGAGATAGGAGGTCGAGATAGGAGATCGAGATAGGAAGTCGGGATAGGAGGTCGGGATAGAAAGTCGGGATAGGAGGTCAGGATACGAGGTCGGGATAGGAGGTCAAACAAAAAGAACAACGGAGCGCTCCCTGTGTGGAATCAATGCGGGCTGAGCGGTGAGGGAGTGCAGATAATAAAAACTTGCTCACCTGATTAGGTTGGGCTGGAAAGGCACAACGCTCACAACGGTGTAAATGAATGAGACTGCAGCGGCTTCCCACGCCGGCTGGCGGACGTGATAATATGCAGGAGGGGAGGAGGAGAAAGTGGAAGCTGAGATCGCGCTGTCATCAAATGGAACCTTTTGTTGACAGCGTGATCTCAGCTTCCACTTTCTCCTCCTCCCCTCCTGGGATAGGAGGACAGGATATGAGGACGGGATATGAGGACGGGATATGAGGACGGGATAAGAGGTCAGGATAGGAGGTCGAGATAGGAGGACGGGATAGGAGGTTGGGATAGGAGGACGGGATATAAGGACGACAGCAAGGTTTCACCAAAGCGTAGGTATGGCAGTGGGTGTCGGGGTGCTCCCTTTTTCTACTGGGTGCACGGGGCCTGGAGCAGTAGCTCCAGGAGCGCCTATGATAATCTGGCTGCTGTAGAGTAATAACATTTCAGGTTATGGACACTAGATTTATGGAGACAGAACATTGACCCAGGAATTTAATCTGATTTCTATATCTGGAATCGGGAAGGAATTTTCCCCCAAGGCATCCGCCAATTTTTGCCTTCCTCTGGATCAACACAGTAAGGACACAATAGGGACATAAGTTGAACTTGATGGATTCTCCTCTTTTTCAACATCATGGACTATGTAATTATGTAAGCATGTTCCAAGTGCCACTGCCTCTAAACTCCAGCAATTAATAGCAGTAGTGTTGAGCACGAATATTCAAAATGCTCATTTTTACCACGAATATCGTCACTTCGTGATTTTGTGAATATTTATAATATAGCGCTATATATTCGTACTGATGAATATTCTTTTTTTTTCTTCACAATACACATCACAACAATGATGTGTACTGTGTAAAAAAAGTGATCATCACTCCTTGCTTCCAGCTTGTGGTCCAAAGTAGGCTGCAATATTATTTACTGTGTGAGTGGGTGTGGAGTGTGAATGTTTTGTATTTGCAAATATGCAAATATTCGCGAATATTGGCACTTCCAGAAGACAATACCGCCTCCCTTCTTTTAGGTGAAAGATATAATTGGTCATGCGCACTATGCGGATTTCATTACGAATTATCACATGGAAAAAAAGGGAACAAACATATCAAATATGTGAATTTTGCGAACATAGGACAAATATTCGTCCATATATTCGCAAAATATACTGAATTCGAATATGGCCCCTGCCGCTCATCACATGTCATCAGATATTAGTAGCCTAGTAATGTGCCATCAATGTCCTTTCTCAGATATACTATTTAGTTACTCACCTCTGATCCCTTTTTAGCCACCAAACCATAAAAGATTTATAATCAGTCAGGTGGAAGTTCTAACTGAACAGAGCTACGAATCTGAACAATTTTGAACATATAGGTGTTTAAGCAAATCTGCAAAACTGGTGAATTGTGTCTCCTGGAGAAAGACGCCTTAGTGAGTTTTGGAAGAATTTGCTCATTGGAATCTGTATATTTGACTTTTTGCATAATTGCTGTATAGGAGAAAATAGATCTGTGGTTTAAGTCTCCGCTAAACCTTTACTGAGCAGATGGCATCTTATGCGCTTGAGTCTCGCATAGTGCTTTACTTTCCTTATACTGTCCAGACATGTTTATTCAGTTTAATGGTATGCACAAGAGCATACTTTATTCTCTTTAAGTTTTATGTTAGATATGGTATAGTGCTGATAATGTGTCTTAACCTTATGTCCATTGACCGTTATTTACAGTACAAGCAGTATAGGACACAGGGTATAAAACAGAGGGCCAATAGTAAGTGTGTTGGATATCATTCTTGCAGACATATATGGGAATAAATAAATGTACAATACTGTAATTAGAATATTACATCTGAATTCAATCTTTACAGTGCTGGCTAGTGGTTTTAAAGTTATAAACCATTTTTACTTTATTATAAACAGTTCTTTTATTCTTCTTAAAGGATTCAAGCCAGATTGAACTCCTTAAACAACTTCTTGATCTCCTTCAAGACATGGTGGTGATGCTGCTTTCCCTTCTAGAAGGTAAGGAAATTGTAACAATCACGTTTCAGAAGACAGGAACATCCGATGGATGTGGATCCGCTGGACCTGTGTGGCAGATGACTCGGACCGTACCAGGGAGTGGAGTCTAAGGTGCCGCAGGTTTTCACCAGAGCCCGCTGCAAAACGGGATGGACTTGCTGTGGCAGGCGGCACCCAGTTCGCTACCCCTGGCACGGCTTGACCACACAGGCGGCTGAGGAGATGTGAGGCACAGGAGGGATAAGGAAGCTCATAGTCTGGATAGCAGAAGGTCAGGGCAGGCGGCACAGTAGCGTAGTCAAGACGTAGCAGGAGTTCAGTAGGTAGGCGGCAAAGGAGCAAGGTCAAAGTCACAAAGCAAGGGATCAGATAGACGGCAAGGCAATACTGAGGAACGCTTTCTCTAAGGCACAAGGCAACAAAGATCTGGCAGGGGAGTGAGGATGGTGGAGGAATTTTTAAATGAACCACAAGTGAATTACACTAATGGGCGTACTGGCCCTTTAAATCTTAAAGCTCTGGAGCGCGCGTGCCCTAGAGGATGGGGACACACGCGCAAGAGCAGAGAGGCAGAGGCGAAGGCAGGAGAAACACCTGGAGAGTGATGGACTGGGGCTCGCATGCGGGTGCGTCCCGCGATGCGAGTCCCAGCCCCGCTCGCAGCAGCAGGTAAAGGTACCATGCGCTCACGGCCAGCGTTAGCGGCCGGAGCGCATAACGTAACAGTACCCCCCATTTGGTCTCCCCCTCCTTTTACGAGAGAGGAAACTACTGAGAAGGTCACGGTCCAGGATATTCTCCTCAGGCTCCCAAGATCTCTCCTCAGGACTGTAACGCTCCCAATCGACCCAAAAAAATTGTTTACCTCTCACAGTTTGTCGCAAGAATCTGTTTAACTTTGTAGACATCAGAAGAGCCGGAGACAGGTGTGGGGACAAGATTCTTCTGAGAGAACCGGTTTATGAGAAGAGGCTTGAGGAGAGAGACATGGAAGAAATTGGGATTTCTAGGAGACAGGATTGATTTTTTTGTAGAATCTGGAAGGGACCAAGGTAGCCACACCATGTTACCAGGAGAGAAGGACGGAGGAGGTCTTCTACTTTTATCCGCTTGTGCCTTCATGCGTGAAGAAGCCTGGCATAACGACTGTCGGGTCTGTTGCCAAAGGGGGGAGAAGTCACGAACCAGCTCATCAACAGCAGTCACACCGGAGGAGACAGAGAGAGGAAGAGGAGAACAGAGATGGAGTCCATAGACAACAAAAAAAGGGGGAAGACCTTGTGGACTCGGAATCCTTATAATTATATGAGAATTCAGCCCAGGGGAGAAGGTCGACCCAATCATCTTAGCGAGCTGAAACAAAATGCCGAAGATAAGTCTCAAGGATTTGATTAACCCTCTCCACCTGACCGTTGGACTGAGGGTTGTAGGCCGAGGAGAAGTCCTCATTGATGTCCAGATGGTTACAAAGGGCTCGCCAGAACTTAGAGACAAACTGCTGAAGAAGACCATGTAAACGAAAGACATGTAGCAAAAAGTACTTCGCCAGCTGCGGGGCAGAAGACTTGGTAGGGGGATGAAATGAGCCATCTTTGAAAACTGATCTACAACGACCCAGATGACAGTGTTATTACGAGATGGTGGCAAATCGGTGATGAAATCCATGGCGATATGGGACCAGGCAGTCTCTGGAATGGGTAAAGGCTGTAAGAGTCCTGCAGGTCTGTGAGTTTTGTCACAGGCACATGTTTCACAGGACGGAACAAAATCAGAAACATCACTTTCAAGATGGGGCCATCAGTAGTGCCAAGAAATAAGAAGTAGAGTCTTGCATATTCCAGGATGTCCTGCTGTCAAGGAAGAATGACCCCATTTCAGGACCTTGCGTCTAAATCTGACGGGCGCAAAGGAATCGGTCGAACTTGCTGAATCTCAACAGGAGCGTCAGGAATCAAATGGTCAGGAGGAATAATATGCCTAGGCGTGGAGTCCAAACCAATGACGTCAGAGGACCTGGAGAGAGCATCAGTATTGATGCTCTTGTCTGCTGGACAGAAGTGAATGAAGAAGTTGAACCTAGAAAAGAACAGTGACCATCTTGCCTGGCGGGGTTTCAAACGCTGAGCAGGCTGAAGGTATAGAAGATTCTTATGGTCAGAGTAGATGCTGACCGGATGAGAAGAACCTTACAATAAATGTTGCCATTTCTCCAAAGCTAGCTTGATAGCGAGGAGTTCACGATCTCCAATGGAGTAATTCCACTCAGCAGGAGAGAATGTATTGGAGAAGAACCCACAAGTTACACTCTTACACTTGGCGTTTTTCTGAGTGAGAACGCCACCTGCTCCAATAGATGAGGCATCAACCTCCAAAGCAAAGGGCTTCTCCGGTTCTGGTCTTGTAAGCACGGGAGCAGAGGCAAATGTAGACTTTAAATGGGAGAAGGCCTCTTCAGCCTCTTGAGGGCAAGATTTAGGATTAGATGCCTTCTTAGTGAGAGCCACAATAGGAGCAACCAAGGATGAAAAATGTGGGTTAGATTGACAATAATAGTTAGCGAATCCCAGAAAGCGTTGAATAGCACATAGGCCCGAAGAACAAGGCCAATCCAATAATGTTGACAACTTATCTGGATCCATCTGCAGGCCCTGATGAGAGACAATGTAGCCAAGAAACGGAAGACTAGATTTCTCGAACAGCCATTTCTCCAGTTTGGCGTAGAGATGATTCTTCCGTAGTCGCTGAAGAACCAGACGAATATGAGAACGATGCTCCTCTAGGTTGGAGGAGAAGATCAGGATGTCATCTAGGTATTAGACTTGTGCACTAGAAATATTTTCGTTTCCTTACGTTTTTTCGTTTTGGAGAAAAATTTCGGTTAGGTAATATTTTCGGTTTAGATTTTTCGGATACATTCGGTATTCGGGTGTTCGGTTTGATTTTTCGGATACATTTGGAGATACCATTTTTATTAAAATTTCGTAGGGTACCATAAAAAAATAATAATAAAAAGATACAGTAGTGATGGAAAAAATTGTATCTAACGAAATGTATCTTTTATATTATGAAATGTTTATTAATTTTTAAACAGGGATCAATTTATGTGAGCTGGTAAAGCACTAAAAATGTAGCCAACAATAATAAAAATGTATTGTGTGCGTGTTTTGCACTTTTTTTTTTCTTCATTTTTTAGGTAGTACTACTACTCCCAGCATCACACTGTTCCATGATGGGAGTAGTAGTTACCTGTACTAATTGACAGATTGCCGGGGTCCCTTGCGATCCTCTTGTATAATGTATAGATGCGGCGGCAGCTCTTCTATGGTCCCCTGCACTCACGTATTTATACACATATTCATATTTCCCGCAGAGCTGTGATTGGCCAGATGGTTCCAGCCAATCACAGCTCTCTGTGAGAAATAGGAATATGTGTATATATACGGCCGTGCAGGGGACCATAGGAGAGCGGCATCCATACATTATACAGGAGCATCACCGTGGGTGTCAGGAGTGATGCCCGCAGTGATCTTTCCTTTACTACAAGTACTACTACTCCCAACATGGAGAACACTCTGCTTCATGCTGGGAGCTGTAGTACCTGCATTAATAGACAGATCGCATCAGGTGTCAGAAGTTACACTCGCTGCGATCTGTCTATTAATGCAGGTACTACAGCTCCCAGCATGGAGCAGAGTGTACTCCATGTTGGGAGTATTAGTACCTGCAGTAAGGGACAGATCCCAGTGGATGTCACTTCTCCTGACACTCGCTGTGATCATCCTTATGTGAATGTCGGGATCAGCTGTTCTCAGGTCTACAGAGACGGGACAACAGCTGACGACGCTGAGCCGTAGGTATACATCGTATAGCTACTGCCCAGCAAGAACTTACAGTGAGCCTGCAATGTGTATACAGTATACACTTTGCTGGCTCACTTAACCCCTTGCTGAGCTGTGCGCTATGCGCAAGCCCAGCATGGAAAGAGTTAACTTACACTGCTGGACAGTGTAGGTTAACCCTTTGGGCGGTATACACTATATACAGCTATCTATAGATAGCTGTATATAGTGTATACAGAAGACAAAGTCTGCTTACTTCCCTCGAGTACTGGGCAGGTCCGTGTAGCTCCGCCCCATAGTGATGATGTCATTAGGGGCGGAGCTACAGAAGGGAACAAGGCTAGTTAATCTGAAGCTCTGTTCACATTGTCCGTTTTGTATAATGTGAACAGACCCTTCTGGCAGTGTCTACTCAGACAGGGAGACTCCAGCTGTTGCTAAACTACAACTACCAGCTGGGAGTTGTAGTTTTGCACCAATTGGTGGCTCCCTGTTTGGGTAGACATTGCATCATGGGTGCCAAAAATGTCATAACCAATTTTTTGTGTTTTTTTTCTTCTCGTTTCAGATCCGTGTATGAGGAGGAGGTATTGTGCTGAGAATGAAAAAAAGAATTTTTTTATTTTATTTAAATACATTTAAAAAAAACGCATAGGGTTCCCCGTATTTTCATTCTCAGCACAATACCAACCAAACAGCAACAGCCTGACGTTACCAGGGTGGGCGAGGACCATTGTTACTGGCCCTCCCCAGCCTAAATAACGCCAGCCTGTAACCGCCTAGGCCCAGAAGCGCCATTTGTGACGCTCCGGGCCTGTTGGTACCGGCTCTTCCCGACACCCCTGTGGCGGTGGGTACCGGGGTAATAATTGGGGGTTAGCGCTAGCTGTTTTTGAGGCTAGCACTAAGCCCTGGCTTAGTAATGGATTCAGTCAATAAGACCAGCTTCCACTACTAAGCCTGAAAATTCTATAAAAAAAAAAAAACACAACACATTGGAAAAATTATTTTATTTAAAAATCACTCCCCCACAGCCCTCGTTAACCATTTTATTAAAAGAAAAAAAAAATAATCCGCCATAATCCATCGAACCCGCAGTAGTCCTCTGCATACACGGATCTGAAAAGAAAAAAAACACAAAAAAATGGTCATGACATTTTTGGCGCTGTACGCTGGGGAGAGCACCCATGATGCAATGTCTACCCAAACAGGGAGCCACCAATTGGTGCAAAACTACAACTTCCAGCATGCCGGGAATGCTGGGAGTTGTAGTTTAGCAACAGCTGGAGTCTCCCTGTCTGGGTAGACACTGCCAGAAGGGTCTGTTCACATTATACAAAACGGAAAATGTGAACAGAGCTTCAGATTAACTAGCCTTGTTCCCTTCTGTAGCTCCGCCCTCTAATTACGTCATCACTAGGGGGCGGAGCTACAAGGACCTGCCCGCTACTCGAGGGAAGTAAGCGGACTTCGTCTTCTGTATACACTATATACAGCTATCTATAGATAGCTGTATATAGTGTATACCGCCCAAAGGGTTAACCTACACTGTCCAGCAGTGTAAGTTAACTCTTTCCTTGCTGGGCTTGCGCATAGCGCACAGCTCAGCAAGGGGTTAAGTGAGCCAGCAATGTGTATACTGTATACACATTGCAGGCTCACTTTAAGTTCTTGCTGGGCAGTAGATATACAATGTATACCTACGGCTCAGGATCAGCTGTTGTCCCGGCTCTGTAGCCTTGAGAACAGCTGATCCTGACATTCACATCAGGAGGATCGCAGCGGGTGTCAGGAGGAGTGACATCCGCTGGGATCTGTCCCTTACTGCAGGTACTAATACTCCCAACATGGAGCACACTCTGCTCCATGCTGGGAGCTGTAGTACCTGCATTAATAGACATATCGCAGCGAGTGTAACTTCTGACACCCGCTGCGATCTGTCTATTAATGCAGGTACTACAGCTCCCAGCATGGAGCAGAGTGTACTCCATGTTGGGAGTAGTAGTACTTGTAGTAAAGGAAAGATCACTGCAGGTATCACTCCTGACACCCGCTATGATCCTCCTGTATAATGTATGGATGCGGTGGCCACTCTCCTATGGTCCCCTGCACGGCCGTATATATACACATATTCCTATTTCTCACAGAGAGCTGTGATTAGCTGAAACCATCTGGCCAATCACAGCTCTGCGGGAAAGATGAATATGTGTATATATACGTGAGTGCAGGGGACCATAGAAGAGCGGCCGCCGCATCTATACATTATACAAGAGGATCGCAAGGGACCCCGGCAATCTGTCAATTAGTACAGGTAACTACTACTCCCATCATGGGAGAATGTGTTCATTGCTGGGAGTAGTAGTACTACCTAAAAAATAAAAAAAGTGAAAAACAGGCACACATTACATTTTTAGTGCTTTACCTGCTCACATAAATTGATCCCTGTTTAAAAATGAATAAACATTTCATAATAAAAAAAAGATACATTTCGTTAGATACAATTTTTTCCATCACTACTGTATCTTTTTTATTATTATTTGTTTATGGTACCCTACAAAATTTTAATCAAAAAGGTATCTCCATAATTTTTTAGGATCGCTAAAGTCCAAAAAAGATTTACCGAATGTACCCGAATACCGAATGTATCTGAAAAATCAAACCGTATCTGTGTCCTTTTTATTATTTTTGTTATTAGAATGAATTCTTTACGTTCATTTACGGATAACAAATGCATTCGATATTTACCACATGCATTCGGGAAATAACGAATGCATTCGTTATTTTGCTATTCGTATTATCGTGGCTATTCGGGAATGGTCAAAATATGTTTTCGTGCATTCGGATCGGTCCGAATGCCCTAAAACGGTAAAATTCTGTAAATTAGACATTCGTGCCAAACCGAATTGCACACGTCTACTAGGTATATGACCACACAGGTGTAGAGAAGATCACGGAAGATATCATTGACGAACTCTTGAAAAACAGCTGGAGCATTGGAGACCAAAAGGCATTACAAGATACTCAAAATGTCCGTCACGAGTATTGAAGGCCGTTTTCCATTCATCTCCCTTGCAGGTACAAATAAGGTTATACGCACCGCATAAGTCCAACTTGGAGAAGACCTTGGCACCACATAGACGGTCAAAAAGTTCTGAGGTAAGAGGTAGAGGCTAACAGTTCTTGACCGTGATTTTGTTAAGTCCCCTGTAGTCAATACATGAACGGAGTGAGCCATCCTTCTTCCCTAAAAAGAAGAAACCTGCTCCAGCAGGAGAAGAGGACTTATGGATAAATCCCTTTTGGAGATTCTCCTGGATATACTCAGCCATGGCTTTTGTCTCAGGAACTGATAGAGGGTTTATCCTTCCACAAGGAGGAGTGGTACCAGGCAGAAGATCAATAGAGCAGTCGTAAGGACGATGTAGAGGCAGAGACTCAATCTGTTTCTTGCAGAAAACATCAGAGAAATCATGTTAAAGTGGCGGCAGGCCATGTTAAGGAGGAAGACAAGAAACATCTTTACGCAGAACTGGTTGGAGGCAAAAATTTTGACAGGATTGTCCCCAGCTAATTATTTCTCTGGTTTTCCAATCCAGTTGCGGGGAATGGTGTTGCAGCCAAGGAAGGCCAAGAAGATTCTCAGAAGTATAGTGTGGCAGAACACAGAATTCAATCTTTTCTTTATGCGATACTCCCACTTGCATGGCGAGAGATTCAGTACGGAAGTGAACCTTACAGTCCAGATTTTGTCCATTAACAGAGGAGATGAACAAGGGCTTGGCAAGCCGAGTAAGGGGAAGATGATACTTGTGGACTAAAGCCGCATCAATAAAGTCGCCTGCTGATCCAGAATCCAAAAAATGCTGTAGCGCTGAAGGAAAACTTGGCTGAAGTGAAGACTTGTACAGGAATAGTTTAGCGTGGATAGGAAGTTTTCACACCCAGGGACGCCTCTTCCACCTACCCTAGGTGCGGGCGAACTGTACAGTCCTTGAGAAAGTGCTCCGGGCTAGCATAAATTCTTATTGCATTGTCGTGATCTCTCCTGTTGCGTAAGACAAGAACGATCTCCTTGTATAGCCTCTTCAGCAAGAGGCGCAGGAAACTGAAGAGGTGGACATTGAAACATGGGTGTCTGGCGGGCAGGTTCCCGCTCTAAGCGCAGTTCCTGTTGTCTCTCAGTAAAATGCACATCAATGCGTGTGGCCAAGTGGATACGTTCTGTCAAAGAAGATGGAGGATCACATGCTGCAAGGGCATCTTTAATCCTGCTTGACAGTCCTTTTTTGAATGTGGCACACAAGGCCTCATCATTCCAGGCAACTTCAGAGGCTAGAATGCGGAATTGAACCGTGTAGTCACCAACAGTAGAATTCCCTTGACAGAGGTTCAGCAATGCTGTCTCAGCTGAAGAGGCACGTGCAGGTTCCTCAAAGACACAGCAAAATTCTGCTAAGAAGGCCGAAAAATTGGAGGATACTGGATCACCATGGTCCCAAAGGGGTGTAGCCCAAGCCAGGGCTTTTCCGGACAGTAGACAATGACAAAGGCCACCTTCGTACGTTCTGTCGGAAACAGTTCAGACATGAGCTCCAAGTGCATGGAGCACTGTGTAAAAAAGCCTCAGCATGACTTGGAATTCCCATCATACTTGAAAGCTAAAGGCAGCCATAGCTGGGAGCCAGAAGACACTGAAGGAGCTGGAGGATGGAGTGGGCCAGATTGTGGTACCTGCTGCTGTTGCAAGGCCAAAAGCTGTTGCATCATGGCTGAAAGTTGAGAAAATTGCTACGCCTGTCGGGCCCACTGCTGCCACCGACATACCAGAACGGAGGGAAGATCCGCAACTTCAGACAGGTGTACCTCAGCGGGATCCATGGCCAGATCTTACTGTAACACTCACGTTTCAGAAGACAGGAACTCTGGTGGATATGGATCCGCTGGACCTGTGTGGCAGATGACTCGGAACGCACCAGGGAGTTGAGTCTACGGTGCCGCTGGTTTTCACCAGAGCCCGCCGCAAAGCGGGACAGACTTGCTCCGGCAGGCGGCAACCAGGTCGCTACCCCTGGCACGGCTTGACCACACAGGTGGCTGAGGAGATGTGAGGCACAGGAGGGATAAGGCAGCTGGTAGTCTGGATAGCAGGTGTGGATAGAGAGAAAAAAAAATAGAGGGCAGCGCCTCGTGTAATCCTGCGAGCTTCAGTCAAGGCGGAGGGTCTAGTATATGGACTCACACCTGCTGAACCTCTTGATATTTAGCATATCACCCCAGCTATTGGGGTATCAATGGAACTGCAGGCCATAGGAGCTTGACTGGGTACCGTGGCTTTGGGTCCAGTGATGCAACAAAATAAAAGAGGGTCCCTGCGTACCCTTTCTGCAATTGAGAAAGGGTACGCAGGGACCCGAAACGCGTCTTGCTTTGCTATGGGCTTGCTAAACCGATTTTACTAATAAATATGTTTTTTTAAGCGAAATACCAGAAGTTCATGTTTTTGTTGGAACAGCGCCACCTTGGAGTTTTTTTTTCTTTTCTTTTATTTTGTTGGATAGCAGGTGGTCAGGGCAGGCGGCACAGTAGCGTAGTCAAGACGTAGCAGGAGTTCAGTAGGCAGGCGACAGAGGAGCAAGGTCAAATTCACAATATGAGTCCCATGCGCTCACGGCCAGCGTGTGTGGCATAACGTAACAGAAACATATTGTACATAAAATGGATCTATCTTGACCACAGAGGTGGCACGGCTTGACCACACAGGTGGCTGAGGAGATGCGAGGCACAGGAGGGATAAGGCAGCTGGTAGTCTGGATAGCAGAAGGTCAGGGCAGGCGGTACAGTAGCATAGTCAAGACATAGCAGGAGTTCAGTAGGCAGGCGACAGAGGAGCAAGGTCAAATTCACAAAGCAAGGGATCAGATACACAGCAAGGCAATACTGAGGAATGCTTTCTCTAAGGCACAAGGCAAAAAAGATCCGGCAGGGGAGTGAGGAGGGTGGAGGAATTTATAAATGAGCCACAGGTGAATTATACTTATGAGCGTACTGGACCTTTACATTTTAAAGCTATTGCACTCACGCGCCCTAGGGGACGGAGACACGTGCGCTGGAGCAGAAAGGCAGAGGTGGACGCAGGAGAAACACCCGGAGAGTGACGGACTTGGGCTTGCATGCGGGCGCGTCCCAAGATACGAGTCCCATGCACTCACGGCCAGCGTCTGTGGCATAACGTAACAGAAATATATTGTATATTAAAATGGATCTATCTTGATTTGCTAAACAAGTTGTAAGCAAGGCATTATAACAGACCATTATCAGGTGTACATGTAGCCAATAAATTTAGCAGTATCCATAAATATTGACAGTAAAGAACTTTTTTCATCATGTGAAGTCTTTCCTATTGCATTATATGGACTTCCTTGCACCTATTTTTTTTTTTTTTTACCTAAGCACTACCACAGGTATCTCACTGAATCAGTCAGTGTTGTTGCCCAATTCAATGCAGCTCAGCTACATTCGAGTAAATGGTGCTGAACATGTCATAGCTGCCTGTATTCATAAGGAGCTGTGCCTGGATACACCCTCGACTGATGGTAAATTTTGGACCCCCACTATATCCAAGAATAGGCCATTAGCTTGAAGAGTATATAAATAACTTTTTCAAATGGTGAATCCAACTCACGGTTGGCACATGCGTCTGGACCTGCAGAGGTCACCGCTATGCACTCGACACAAACGAAGAAAAAATGGTCCAGTGTCATAAAATCTATACGTCGTGATTGTTTATTTTGATATTTTTCATGATTCATGTGATAAGTCATATTAAAAACTTCATCCACAGGATAGAGTTCAAAATAGCCAATGCATTTTTGGCTTATAGGTAGCCACTACTCGTTATTGCTTTGTTTTGTTAGGTAAAAGGGCCAATGTTGGTGTAGTAGAGGGAGATCTCAGTAATATTTTGGTAATTTAAACAAGACTGCTTATGATATACATAGAATGCTTCCTACCTATTGTATTGAGGGGTAAATCATGAAATGCTGGTAATTTTACTGTACACATTTCACGTTTAGATAAAAGTTAAAATATACACATCTGTAGCTACATTCTTCATTGAAAAATATGATGGTGAGTGATAAGGCACAAACATTTTTGCTGACTTAGGTTGTATATATACTCAAACATGTGAAGGCAGGTTTATAGCTATAACTAGTACGTGTGTCTATTTCAGGTTTCTCCTTTAACTAAAACCCTGTATGAGCACTACTGTGTGCTTGTCTAGAAAGATAAGACATGGTGAAAAATTCAGACAAGGGTTACTAAATTGTACACACTGGAATCTTCCACCATGGGCCTGTTATGTATTCTTCATAAGGCTCATATTGCTTAGAATCGCTTGTAATAACTCAATCCCCACATATCCAATAATATATAAGATGCTAAACACCAAATTATGGATTTAAGGCCAGCTGTCTTCTCTGTGGATGATGAATAAAATCCTTCCTTATTAGCATTATACTAACTATATTTGCATATGATTTGCATTTTAATTTCTTCTTCCCTCTGAAAGTAAGAAAAAAAGGAATAGATCAGAAAAATAAAACAAAGTGATTGGAAGACATTTAAGATATCTCATACATATGAAAGACTCTGTCGTTTAAAATTACTATTGTTGCCATCTGATTTTAAATGTTGCAACTATGTATTCACCCTGCAGTATAAGGCTAGGTTTTCACACAGGTTTTTTTCATTTTTTGGAAAACTCCCACTGCAGCCTTTCAGCCAAAGACAGAAGTGTATTTAAAACAAATGGGAAATATAAAGGAAGAACTTGCTTACCTACTTCTTTATCCTTATGGATCTACTTCTGGCTTGGGCTCAAAAACTGCAGTGGCAGTTCTCTAAAACCCTGTGTGGAAACCTAGCCTAAAATTAATTGGAGAGAAAATGCTCCACATAACCTCAGGTAAATACATGAATAAATGTCATTAGCCTTTAGGTGATTGAAGTAAATTGACTGTTCAGTATGTCATTTTCCCCCTCATCTCTGGTTTTGGAGGCTACTCTATTAGCCATGGTGGGGAGCAGCTATGTAGACTGTCTTACTCTGGAGGACTCGAACATAGCCATGATTACAATAGAAACGGATTTTGACACTTACTGCCGGCTTCCCAGCAGCAGAAACCCCTTAAACAGTTATTATTTGAAAACACCACTGAGAAAAACATATTATCCAAGACTTATAACACTTTTACTGTAACAAAATGGAATCTGATATATATATATATATATATATATATATATATATATATATATATATATGTAACAAGCTCTAAAAGAGAATACTACCGGCACCGCTTGTGGGAATTGTTAGCATGGACAGACTGCTGTCTAGCATAGGGTAAATGTCCAAACAAACCGCACAAGTGTGTCCCGGGTGCAATGGCGTTGATAGAAGCAAACAACGATTCTCCCATATAGAAGGTAAGAAAGACGCAGCACTCACCGGGTTATGATGCACTTAAAATCCACTTCTTTAATGAAGCATGATGTAGCGGTTCAGTTGTGCGGGGGAGAATATATATATATATATATATATATATATATATATATATGTAGAGTTAAGAGTTTGGGTTTTATTAACAATTATTATTTTTTTATTTACTTTTTTTTTCTTTTTTTTTTGCAGGCAATGTTGTAAATGGGACTATTGGAAAACAGATGGTTGACACTCTTGTGGAGTCATCTAGTAATGTTGAAATGATTCTAAAATTCTTTGATATGTTCCTGAAGTTGAAAGACCTAACCAGTTCTGATGCATTTAAGGAATATGACCCAGAAGGAAAGGGTATCATTTCCAAAAAAGAATTCCAAAAAGCCATGGAGGGACAAAAACAATATGCACAGTCAGAAATTGAATTCCTTCTCTCCTGCGCGGAAGCGGATGAGAATGACATGTTTAACTATGTAGAGTTTGTAGACCGCTTCCATGAACCAGCTAAAGACATTGGTTTCAATGTGGCTGTTTTGTTAACCAATCTCTCAGAGCACATGCCAAATGACTCTCGGCTCCAGTGTTTGTTAGACCCAGCAAACAGTGTTCTTAACTACTTTTCTCCATACTTAGGGCGCATTGAGATCATGGGTGGAGCAAAAAGAATAGAAAGAGTGTATTTTGAGATCAGTGAATCAAGTAGAACACAGTGGGAGAAACCACAAGTCAAGGAGTCTAAAAGACAATTTATATTTGATGTGGTCAATGAAGGTGGAGAACAAGAAAAGATGGAACTATTTGTTAACTTCTGTGAAGATACAATTTTTGAGATGCAGTTGGCATCTCAGATCTCTGAATCAGATGCAGTTGACAGACCTGAAGATGAGGAAGAGGAGGAACCTCACCATATGATTGAAGTTGGTGAAGAGGACGAAGAGGAGCAGTCTCTAGAATCATCATCTGCTTTTATTGTAGCTTGCACAGCTCTTAGGAAAAATATGTCCAATTTCTTCAAAATGTTAACCTTAAAAAACATTAGTAAACAGTTTCGAAAAGTGAAAAAGATGACTCTCAAAGAATTAGTCAAAGTCTTCTTTTCTTTCTTTTGGACGCTGTTTGTTGGTTTGTTCCAGTTTGTGTTTACAATAGTATGGGGAATATTTCAGATTCTTTGGAGCACAGTGTTTGGAGGTGGCTTAGTTGAAGGGGCCAAAAACATTAAAGTAACCAAAATATTAGGAGACATGCCTGATCCCACACAGTTTGGAATCCACGATGATGTCTTGGAAGCTGAAAAAGCTGATTCACTCGAGCACACCTCACCTGCAGAGCTTGCACATCTTGGTAAAGGAGACAAGGGAGATATGGATATGCCTGATATTTATGGCATGCACACCAAAAAAGAAGGTTCCAAACATGGTTTAGAAATTGGCCTTGGGGATTACTCAGAAAATGTGAGCTCAGAAAATGCAACTAGTTTGGAAAGTGCTGTAAACAAGAAGAGAAAAGCTCTTGTGAGTAGATTTCTTTTTTTCTTCTTCCAGTCTTGTATTGTTTGCTGTCTGTGTGCTTTTCATCTACATCTGTCTTATTTCCATGTATATATCACATTAGTTTGTTTTTTTAACATAGATGTTTAAAAGACATAAAAGAGGTAAAAAGAAAAAAAAACTACAATAACACAGTAACTTATTCCCTACTGTGGTACATGCAGCTAATAAAGTCTTCTCATATGTGGAGGACCATAGGTCTAGCTACTGTTGCACATTTGGGGGAATGTATTAGGTTTGCATGTTTGCAAAAACTGCACAAAAATTTCAGTTTTTGCACTGTGCTCACTAGAGTTGAGCAAACTTACAGTAAATTGGCTCGTAGCAAACCTTGCAGCTCAGCTGTTGATTACTTTAGTCTACATAAATTAGTTCAGCTTTCCAAGGGCTCCAGTTGCCTGTAAAAGGTGGATACAGACCTAGGAGACCTAATACTGTCATCCCAGACTTTTCCAACCAGAGCCCTTGGAAAGCTGAACTAATTTACACAGACTAAAGTAATCAACAGCCGAGCTGCGAGGTTCGCTACGAGCCTATTTACTGTAAGTTCGCTCAACTCTAGTGCTTACCAAAAATGGACATGACATATTGAAGGGTACACAACTAAAAACCTTATAGACACACTTATAATACTAAAGTCAGAAAATGATGCAAATCCATACTTGCCTTTTACTACTTTTGGCACAATTTGCTCAAGTACTCTTTAGACTCCTGTATGAAACACCAGTCCTAATACATGTGTTCCATTGACATCAGATAGTTGTCCTATCATAGTAGGTCCCTGGACACCCCCGAGATGGTATAGAGCATTGTAGAATATAAAAATAAATCTACTCCACATTTCTGTCACTATGCAGTGACCTCTTACCACTTTCTGCAAACTTCGCTGTAACTTTTACAGCACTTGTAAAGATTTTATCATGAGTAGATATGTCAGTAAACCCTTTATTGCTCTCATGAAATCATCTACTGCTTGCTCATGTTCTTTTTCCCCTGGTAAAATATCAAAAGGAAGAATATAACTATCTGCAACATTTCTGCAACACAACAGCTTTGTGTCTTTTCTGAAGCATCTTAGGCTAGGTTCACACTACGGAATCTTGGGGAGACAATTTCCACCCGGAGATTCCGTGTGCGGTCTGCAGTCGGCGCTAGGACCGCGCAGGCACTGCAATCTCCAATACACTGCAATGTGTTCCGCGAGTATTTCCGCCTGAAGAATGAGCAATGCCATTCTTCAGGCAGAAATTTTCAAGCAGATTTTCCATTCACAAATTCCGCTTCACAAATTCCAAAGTGTGAATTTGTGAACGGAAACCCATTCACTATACTATACATTTTATTAAGTGGAATTTCTGCTTACAATTTCAAAGCGGAATTGCAGGAGGAAATTCCGTAGTGTGAACCTAGCCTTAGATGTTGTATTGAAGTTTTGGGCTTGAAGTTTTGTATTGAAGTTTGGTAGTCATTTCTCCTCCCTCATTGTCTACACAAATTAATGAAGCAAGCCTTGCTAGTTAGTTATGCATGTTAGTTGGCAGATGCTCTGTTGTGTTGCCTGAGGGCAACAGTTAATGTCTATTTTCATTTTATTATCCACATTCCTGATGTAACGTTCAACAGCAAAAAGCAAGTTTTCAAAAAAATCAAGTTACTAAATATCATGCTGAATCGTGCAGGGCAAGATGGAAAACTTTATCCATTGTTGGATCAGAAAGGACATATGTCACAAAAGGCCGGGGAATTGAAAAGACCCTGCTTTCTGTTTATTAATTAATGTTTCAGCTTTGGGGAAACATTATCAAAGAAGCAATTTACAGGCTTTAACAAGCATTAAGGAATTGGGCCAAGGTCACACAGTTTAATTATAATATCACTGAATACTTATCTGATGTGGAACTACGACGCTCATTTTGTGTTAGATAAAGATGGAATTAATGCTTAGACAGGGCAGATTTTATGTAATTATGGGACCTAATGCTGCACTGCTGCAGCACTTGTAGTGTCAGTTTTAAAATGGTCATTGGATACATGTTGCATACATGGATGTATTTGTTTAAAAGATGGTGGAAGATAAAAGCGATTGGTAACTTCAGTGGTTATTTAATTTGCAAGTAAAAAGAGAGTAAGGGGAGGCACTGTTCACATGGGCAACAAAAAGTGGAAAATCCTGGTAGAAGTAATTCCAACTGAGAACATGGATGGTGGAGGAGGTGCACGGACAGATGAGTGAACAGCTTAACCCCTTAAGAACTGAGCCTTAAGGACTGAGCCCTTTTTCGTAACTCTGACCACCGTCACTTTAAGCATTAATAACTCTAAGATGCTTTTACTGATTATTCTGATTCTGAGATTGTTTTTTCGTGACAAATTCTACTTTATTTTGGTGGTAAATTTTTTGTCGTTACTTGCATCCTTTCTTGGTGAAAAATCCCAAAATTTCATGAAAATTTAGAAAATGTTGCATTTTTCTAACTTAAGAAGCTCTCTGCTTGTAATGAAAATTGATATTCCAAATACATTTTATATTAATTCACATATACAATATGTCTACTTTATGTTGGCATCATAAAATAGACATATTTTTACTTTTAGAAAAAAATAAAGGGCTTCAAAGTATAGCAGCAATTTTCAAAATGTTCATGAAAATTGCAAAATCTGAAGGGACAGATGTTACAGAACTACAACTCCCAGCATGGCTGGGCAGTCTAGGCATGCTGAGAGTTGTAGTTTGGCAACATCTGGAGGGCCACCGTTTGGGCACCACTGTAATAGTGGTCTCCAAACTGTGACCCTCCAGATGTTGCAAAACTACAACTCACAGCATGCCCAGACAGCCTTTGGCTGTCTGGGCATGCTGGGAGTTGCAGTTTGGCAACCACTAGGAAGGGCAACAGTAAAGATCGCTTACTGCCCCCTTCCTTTTTACCCCCACCGTCGCTTCCCTACCTGCGCCGCTGATCTCCGCAGTCTCCAGCGATGATCTGCGGTCCCCACGGCATCTTCTGCACAGGTACAGGCCGCCATCTCCTCCCCCCATTCTGCCCGACATCCAGGGGTGGGCAGAATGGGGGGTTTCCATGGCAACTCAGTTCTGACTAATGGCAGGGGATAGGAGGAGATTGCAGCACTGCGACCTCGCTCCTATCCCTCAGCATGATCGGGGCTGTCACTGACAGCTCCGATCATCCCTATTTTCCGGGTGATCAGGTCACCAGAGACCCAATCAGCCCAGAATAGGAGAAAATCGCATGTCTGAATTGGTATGCGATTTTCTCAGATCGCCGACATGGGGGGGGGGTCTCAGGATCCACCTTGGCGATGTGCCGGGATTCCCACGGGTGTATCCATACGCACTCAGTCTCTACAGACTTTAAAACGGGGGCATATGGATACGCCCGCCGTCCTTTACAGGTTAAACAACAACTTAAATCTAGATGGAATATCCCGCACTCACCATGTCCATCGCTGTGTCTGTTGAGGTTCAAAGAAAGAGGAAGGTGTAAGGAGTAGATGGGGCTCAGAGGCAAACACCGGTGGTTTCGTGCTAATTAGCACTTCATGCCTCTGAGCCCCGTCTACTCCTTCCACCTTCCTTTGATCCTCAACAGACACCGCGATGGACATGGTGAGTGCAGGATTTTCCATCTGGATTATAGTGCTTATTTAATTAGATTTAATTGTGTACATCACTTCTGCACACAGTGCGCATACAGTATTGCGCAGCAGTCTTTTTGGTATTCAGACAAGACCTGGTAGGGCTGCTTCCAAAGTTATGAATGACAACAGTTAGAATTACTTCTTTTTGTAAAAGGGTTCAAGGTATTACTACCCCTTCTTTAGAAAGTAAAGTCTTATATAGTTACATAGTTAGTATGGTTGAAAAAAGACATACGTCCATCAAGTCCAACCAGGGAATTGAAGTGAAGGGTGTAAGGGGATAAGGGGAAGGGATGTAGTTTTATAATTCTGGATAAGCATTAATGTTATTTTGTTCCAGGAATGTATCTAACCCTGTTTTAAAGCTGTTAATTGTTCCTGCTGTGACCAGTTCCTGAGGTAGACCGTTCCATAAATTCACAGTCCTCACGGTAAAGAAGGCGTGTCGCCCCTTTAGACTAAACCTTTTCTTCTCCAGACGGAGAGAGTGCCCCCTCGTCCTTTGGGGGGGGGGGGTTAACCTGGAACAGTTTTTCTCCATATTTTTTGTATGGGCCATTTATATACTTATATACGTTTATCATATCCCCCCTTAAACGTCTCTTCTCAAGACTAAACAATTGTAACTCCTTTAATCGCTCCTCATAGCTAAGATGTTCCATGCCCCATATTAGTTTAGTTGCGCGTCTCTACACCCTTTCCAGCTCCACAGTGTCCCTTTTATGAACAGGCGACCAAAACTGAACAGCATATTCCAGGTGAGGCCGTACCAATGCTTTATAAAGGGGGAGTATTATGTCCCTGTCCCTTGAGTCCATGCCTCTTTTTATACATGACAATATCCTGCCGGCTTTGGAGATATCAAAATGCAAATGTTTATGTTTATCGTTCAAAATATATAATCTTAATACAAATTCAACATTATTATAATTATTTATTTTTATAGTGTCCTTGGTTCCTGGATTATAATACATAACACAAACGCAAGGAGAGAATGTGATACAGTAAATGTCAGACTGATACAGAGGTAGATGAGGCCCTGCCCGTGAAGGCTAATAATCTACAAGACCAAACAATCAGCATAGACCAAATAAAGAAGGAAAGTCTCATGCGTGTGGAAGATGCAGTCTCCATAACAATATTTGGCAATTGAGATATAAAGGCTATTAAAAGGCAAGGAGGAAAAAAACAAAAAAAACTAAAACCGGCAGCATCATTAAGGGGTTAAAAACAACCAAAAAAAAGTAGGGTAAACCACCTCCAGTTAAATTGACACTGAGACAGCAACTAAAATGTTCCTCAGCGGATGGTGCTAAAATATTAAAAGGTTAAAATATAACCAATAAACAATTCAGATCTGAAGAAGTGCTAATACTCTGAAACGCGAAATAAAGTATTTTCCTTTAATTTCCATGCATAGCTTTACAAGGTCTTGTTCATGTTTATTTTTCTTCTTTCCTACAATTTTCATAGGAATATTTGTGTTATACAGGATATACTGCAAAATTCTAGTATTGTGCCTGGGCAGAATTGTTCTTGTTTGGTTTTGTGTCAGTTCTCAGGAGAGTTACTATGCATATGTTTTTTTGTTTTAGTTTTTTTTTTTTGTTTTGTTTTTGTTCCCCAAGGAGTATTACATAGCTTATAAGACAACCTGCACTAATTTAATAGACTCTCCAGGGAGACACATTAGGCTAAGTTTCTACTTAGTTTTTTGGGTTGAAAAAAACGCCAGAAAAAACGCCAGTGCAATTTCCTGCGTCTGGCGTTTTTTCTGGTGTTTTTTCATTTGTGTGGAAATTGCATTTTTGACACCTTTGTCGTTTTTTTTTTTTGGTACCCAAAATTTGTGCAGTAGTGATGGAAAAAAAATGTATTTAACAAAATATACATTTTTTATAACAAAATTTTAATAAATTTGTAATAAAGTGTGTGTGTTTCACTTTTTTCTCTATTTTTTATATTTTTTAGGTAGTACTACTACTCGCAGCATGGAACAGACTGTTCCATGATGGGAGTAGTAGTACCTGTACTAATGGACATATCGCCCGGGGTGTCAGTCTGACACCCGATGCAATCGTCCATAATATAGCAGAGATGCGGCTCTATACAGTATCTCTGCTCTGTACTCTGGCCAGTGATGTGAATAACATCACTCATTCATATTTTCCGCCCAGAGTGGTGATTGGCTGGATGATTGCAGCCAATCACCGCTCAGAGGGAAATATGAATGAGTGAGTGGCCGGCCGGAGTATAGTGCAGAGATGTGAGTGCAGTAGAAAGCCTCTCTGCATCTCTGCGATAGACAGGACGATCACATCAGATGTCAGTAGTGATACCAGCTGTGATCTGTTCTTACCTGCAGGTACTACTACTCCCAACATGGAGCACACTCTGCTCCATGCTGGGAGCTGTAGTATCTGCATTAATAGACAGATCGCAGCGAGTGTAACTTCTGACACCCACTGAGATCTGTCTATTAATGCAGGTACTACATCTCCGAGTATTGAGCAGAGTGTGCTCCATGTTGGGAGTAGTAGTACTTGCAGTTAAGGAAAGATCACAGCGGATGTCACTCATGACACCCGCTGTGATCCTCCTGTATAATGTATAGATGTAGGCGGCTGCTCTTTTATGGTCCCCTGCACTGCCGTATATATACACATATTTATATTTCCCACAGAGAGCTGTGATTGGCTGGAAAAATCTAGCCAATCACAGCTCTCTGTGGGAAATATGAATAGGTGTATATATACGTCAGTGCAGGGGACCATAGAAGAGCGGCTGGCCGCATCTATAAATTTTATAGGAGGATTGCAATGGGTGATCTGTCAATTAGTACAGGTACTACTACTCCCATCATGGAACAGTATGTCCCATGCTGGGAGTAGTAGTAGCACAACCTTAAAAAAAAATAAAAAAATAAGAAAAAAAAGTGAAAAACCCACACACACTACATTTTTTTATTGCCGGCTACATTTTTAGGTCCCTGCCCGCCCACATAAATTGATCCCTGTTTAAAAATGAATAAAAATGTTGTAACAAAAAAGATAAATTTTGTTAGATACAATTCCTTCACTACTGTATCTTTTTTATTTATTTATTTTTAATGGTACCCTACGAAATTTTATTAAAAAAGGTATCTCCATCACTTTTTTGGATCTCTAAAGTCCAAAAAAGAATAAAAACCACCTGAAAAAATGCCAAAGTTAAAACCCACATATCACCGTTCTTGGCGTTTTTTCATTCCCATAGACTTCTATGGGTGAAAACCGCCACGATTTTGACTACAAAATCGCCAATGGCTCAACATGCTGCGTTTTTGGAAAACTGCCAAGGAGCTGAAAACACCAAAAAAGAGAGAAAAAATGCCAAAAGGATTTTAAAAAAATGCCAAAGTGAAAAACGCCAAGTGGAATAAGAATTTTGCGATTTCTCATTGATGTGGCAGAATTGGTGTTTTCTTGACGTTTCCCCCCCCCCCCCCAAAAAAAAAAAAAAACAAGTAGAAACTTAGCCTTACCCCAACACACCCATCTATGTTTTGAAAACCAAATAAAATCTTATATTTAAAGTTGTCAGTTTTCCCAATGGGCAAGATTGTAAAGGAGTTCAAAAGTGAGACAATTCTGCTGTAGAGAAACATAAGCACTCAGTGTGCTGCCTTTTTAGCCTCCACCCAGCACCATACTTCCTTCAAAAACCAATGACTGTATCCCAGTAATACAGCATCTGATGGAAAAGACCATAGTTTGAAAAAACCTTTTGAAATAGGGAAAGTTTCTCTTACATATGTCATCCTTTTAGTCTGCTCCCAGTCTGTTTCCCATACAATCTACTTACTCTGTATCATATGTGATATCAACACATCTCAGTCCTTCTTAAAACACTGAAGTAATGTACAACCCTCGCAGATACTTTAATATATATAAAAATACTTAACTAATAACCCAGAGATGAACTGTACATTACATCAAGATACATTACATTACATAGAGAACACAGCTGCCTCTTTCCCTACCCCCTGTACACCCCCTGGCCGATAATGTGTACGTATATACAGTGATATACATCAATCCAAAGCAGAAGGCAGCACATCTAAGTAAAAGAATAGGTACAGACAGGTCCATGGGGCCCCGGTCACAGGGTCCAACAGCATATCCAGAAAAATGTAGGCGACCGCAGCACACAGGAGTATACAAATAAACGTGGTTTATTCCATGAACATAATGTTACGCCGAGCGCTCCGGGTCCCTGCTCCTCCCCGGAGCGCTCACGGCGTCTCTCTCCCTGCAGCGCCCCGGTCGGTCCCGCTGACCGGGAGCGCTGCACTGACATGGCCGTCGGGGTTGCGATTCGCACAGCGGGACGCGCCCGCTCGCGAATCGCATCCCAAGTCACTTACCCGTCCCGGTCCCCTGCTGTCATGTGCTGGCGCGCGCGGCTCCGCTCTCTAGGGTGCGCGCGCGCCAGCTCTCTGAGACTTAAAGGGCCAGTGCACCAATGATTGGTGCCTGGCCCAATTAGCTTAATTGGCTTCCACCTGCTCCCTGGCTATATCACATCACTTCCCCTGCACTCCCTTGCCGGATCTTGTTGCCTTGTGCCAGTGAAAGCGTTTAGTGTTGTCCAAAGCCTGTGTTACCTGAACTCCTGCTATCCATCTTGACTACGAACCTTGCCGCCTGCCCCGACCTTCTGCTACGTCTGACCTTGCCTCTGCCTAGTCCTTCTGTCCCACGCCTTCTCAGCAGTCAGCGAGGTTGAGCCGTTGCTAGTGGATACGACCTGGTTGCTACTGCCGCAGCAAGACCATCCCGCTTTGCGGCGGGCTCTGGTGAACACCAGTAGCCTCTTAGAACCGGTCCACCAGCACGGTCCACGCCAATCCCTCGCTGACACAGAGGATCCACATCCAGCTAGCCGAATCGTGACAGTAGATCCGGCCATGGATCCCGCTGAGGTGCCGCTGCCAAGTCTCGCTGACCTTACCACGGTGGTCGCTCAGCAATCGCAGCAAATTGCCCAACAAGGACAGCAGCTGTCGCAGTTGACCGCCACGTTACAGCAACTTCTGCCTCTGCTACAGCAGCAACCATCTCCTCCGCCAGCTCCTGCACCTCCTCCGCAGCGAGTGGCCGCTCCTAGCCTCCGCTTGTCCCTGCCGGACAAATTTGATGGGGACTCTAGACTCTGCCGTGGATTTCTGTCTCAATGTTCCCTGCATATGGAGATGTTGTCGGACTTGTTTCCTACAGAACGGTCTAAGGTGGCATTCGTAGTGAGCCTTCTTTCAAGAAAGGCCTTGTCTTGGGCCACACCGCTCTGGGACCGCAATGATCCTGCCACAGCCACAGTCCAGTCCTTCTTCGCTGAAGTCCGTAGTGTCTTCGAGGAACCAGCCCGAGCTTCTTCTGCCGAGACTGCCCTGCTGAACCTGGTCCAGGGTAATTCTTCAGTGGGCGAGTACGCCATCCAATTTCGTACTCTTGCTTCCGAATTATCATGGAATAACGAGGCTCTCTGCGCGACCTTTAAAAAAGGCCTATCCAGTAGCATCAAGGATGTGCTGGCCGCACGAGAGATTCCTGCCAACCTGCAAGAACTTATCCATTTGGCCACCCGCATTGACATGCGTTTTTCTGAGAGACATCAGGAGCTCCGCCAGGAAAAAGACTTAGATCTCTGGGCACCTCTCCCACAGCATCCTTTGCAATCTACGCCTGGGCCTTCCGCCGAGGAGGCCATGCAAGTGGATCGGTCTCGCCTGACCCAGGAAGAGAGGAATCACCGTAGGGAAGAAAATCTTTGTCTGTACTGTGCCAGTACCGAGCATTTCTTGGTGGATTGCCCTATTCGTCCTCCACGTCTGGGAAACGCACGCACGCACCCAGCTCACGTGGGTGTGGCGTCTCTGGGTTCAAAGTCTGCTTCTCCATGTCTCACGGTGCCCGTGCGGATTTCTCCTTCAGCCAATTCCTCCCTCTCAGCCGTGGCCTGCTTGGACTCTGGTGCCTCTGGGAATTTCATTTTGGAGTCTTTGGTGAATAAGTTCTGCATCCCGGTGACCCGTCTCGTCAAGCCGCTCTACATTTCCGCGGTCAACGGAGTTAGATTGGATTGCACCGTGCGTTACCGCACAAAACCCCTCTTAATGTGCATTGGACCCCACCACGAAAGGATTGAATTTTTCGTCCTTCCCAACTGCACCTCCGAGGTCCTCCTCGGTCTGCCATGGCTCCAGCTTCATTCTCCCACCCTTGACTGGACCACCGGGGAGATCAAGAACTGGGACTCTGCTTGCCACAAGAAATGCCTCTCTCCCCCTCCCAGTCCCGTCAGGCAAGCCTCAGTGCCTCCTCATGGCCCCCGTCCTGGTGTCACCCTGCCCCGTGCCAAGCTTCACCCTCTGCCCTCCCTCCCCATTCCCACTCCTGCTGTACTGCCTGCCGTTGAGGAAACCCTCCATTCTTTCCCGGTGTCCTCGTCCCAGGTAAAGCAGTTGTCGGACAAAAAAAGGGGGAGACCTAAGGGGGGGGGTACTGTTACGTCGAGCGCTCCGGGTCCCTGCTCCTCCCCGGAGCGCTCACGGCGTCTCTCTCCCTGCAGCGCCCCGGTCGGTCCCGCTGACCGGGAGCGCTGCACTGACATGGCCGTCGGGGTTGCGATTCGCACAGCGGGACGCGCCCGCTCGCGAATCGCATCCCAAGTCACTTACCCGTCCCGGTCCCCTGCTGTCATGTGCTGGCGCGCGCGGCTCCGCTCTCTAGGGTGCGCGCGTGCCAGCTCTCTGAGACTTAAAGGGCCAGTGCACCAATGATTGGTGCCTGGCCCAATTAGCTTAATTGGCTTCCACCTGCTCCCTGGCTATATCACATCACTTCCCCTGCACTCCCTTGCCGGATCTTGTTGCCTTGTGCCAGTGAAAGCGTTTAGTGTTGTCCAAAGCCTGTGTTACCTGAACTCCTGCTATCCATCTTGACTACGAACCTTGCCGCCTGCCCCGACCTTCTGCTACGTCTGACCTTGCCTCTGCCTAGTCCTTCTGTCCCACGCCTTCTCAGCAGTCAGCGAGGTTGAGCCGTTGCTAGTAGATACGACCTGGTTGCTACTGCCGCAGCAAGACCATCCCGCTTTGCGGCGGGCTCTGGTGAACACCAGTAGCCTCTTAGAACCGGTCCACCAGCTCGGTCCACGCCAATCCCTCGCTGACACAGAGGATCCACTACCTGTAAGCCGAATCGTGACACATAAGGTGCAAGTGCAATGTTTTGGTGTTCTCACAACACCATTCTCAAGTCATATATATATATATATATGTATATATATATATATATATATATATATATACAGATCCTGACACCTTTACTACCAAGCTAGCAGTTGACCACTAGCATGTGTACATATAGAGACTCATGCATAAACAGCATATTATAATAACAATAATTCTTTATATAGCACACACAGATTTTGCAGTGCTGTACACTCAGATTGGGTATAACAATTTAAATTCGCCTGTTTTTTATATGTTATGGAGTCTGGGGGGGGGGGGGGGCGGAACCAGAGTACCCGGAAGAAGCCCACACAAACACAGGGAGAACATTCAAGCTCTTTGCAGATGTTGTCCTTGGTGGGATTCGAACCCAGGACCCCAGTGCTACAAGGTACAGCAGTGCTAACCAATGATATATATTAGTAAATTTGAGTAGCCCTATTAGTAAAGTGATACAGATGCAAATCAAAAAATGTTGCAGTATCTTGTAATACCTATATATATCTACAGTTGCCCATAGCAACCAATCAGATTGCTTATTTTATTTTTCAGAGGCCTTTTCAAAAATGAAAAAAACTATCTGATTGGTTGCTATGAAAAACTGGTCGACTTTTCCTCTGCACAAGTTTTGATGAATCTCCCCCAGAGACCCTAGAGTTCCCATTGCTTAAATGTATCTAGCATTTGCCTGTAACAGAGTAGTTATTGGTATTGGTACACGGAAGAAAGAACACAGTAGGAAAGCTTTTTCGATGGTTACTGGGCACAAAGATCCGGCAGGGATCAGGAGGAAGTGCAAACTCTTTATAGGGTCAGCGCCCGGCAAAACCAATTACCAGTGCTCTGGCCCTTTGAATTACTACAGAAAGACGGTGTGCACGCTCTAGGAAGCGAGTATGCACATGCCGGCTGTCAGAGGGAGCAGTGGAGCAAGGAGCACAGCAGGGTAAATAACTGGGGGCAGTTCGAGTGCGATTGCAGCCATACATGCAGGCTGTGGCGCTGACCGTCTCTTCAACAGAAAAGGGAGACAGGTAGTGAGTGCGCCCGTGGCCCCAATGGCCGGCCGCGGTGCAACTCGTAACAGTACCCCCCTCCCCTTAGGTCCCCCCCCCCCCTTTTTTAGGCTGTAAGAATCTCAGCACCAGATCTTGATCTAAAATGTTCTCTTCTGGTTCCCAGGACCTTTCCTCAGGCCCGAAGCCTTTCCAATCAACCAGGAAGAATCGTTTCCCCCTGACAATTTTGGTGGCAAGAATATCTTTTACCTCAAAAATGTCAGCAGAAACGGATACAGGAGTAGGAGAGACATACCCCTGGGAGAAATGGATGAGGGCTAGCGGCTTAACCCCTTAAGGACTCAGACCATTTTGGCCTTAAGGACTCAGACAATTTAATTTTTACGTTTTCGTTTTTTCCTCCTCGCCTTCTAAAAATCATAACTCTTTTATATATCGCCAGACTAGTATGAGGGCTTATTTTTTGCATGACAAGTTGTCCTTTGTAATGACATCACTCATTATATCATAAAATGTATGGCGCAACAGAAAAAACACTATTTTTGTGGGGAAATTAAAAAGAAAAAGGCAATTTTGCCAATTTTGGAAGGTTTCGTTTTCACGCCGTACAATTTACGGTAAAAATGACATGTGTTCTTTATTCTGAGGGTCAATACGATTAAAATGATACCCATTATTACATACTATTATATTATTGTTGTGCTTAAAAAAAATCACAAACTTTTTAACCAAATTAGTACGTTTATAATCCCTTTATTTTGATGACCTATAACTTTTTTATTTTTCCGTATAAGCGGCGGTATGAGGGCTCATTTTTCGCGCCATGATCTGTATTTTTTTTTTGATACCACATTTGCATATAAAAAACTTTTAATACATTTTTTATAATTTTTTTTAAATAAAATGTATTTCAAAACTAGCAATTTTGGACTTCTTTTTACGTTCACGCCGTTCACCATACGGGATCATTAACATTTTATTTTAATAGATCGGACATTTATGCATGCGGCGATACCAAACATGTCTATTAAATTTATTTTTTACGCTTTTTGGGGGTAAAATAGGAAAAAACGGACGTTTTACTTTTTATTGGGGGAGGGGATTTTTCACTTTTTTTTTACTTTTACATTTTTTTTAAATAGGACATAGAACAGATCAGTGTTATCAGTCATCTTCTGCTCTGGTCTGCTCGATCTCAGACCAGAGCAGAAGATGCCGGGAGCCGGACAGAGGCAGGTGAGGGGACCTCCGTGCGGCGTTCTGAATGATCGGATCCCCGCAGCAGCGCTGCGGGCGATCCGATCATTCATTGAAATCGCGTACTGCCGCAGATGCCGGGATCTGTATTGATCCCGGCATCTGAGGGGTTAATGCCGGACGCCGGCGTCGGCCATTGCCAGCGGGTCCCTGGCTGCGATCAGCAGCCGGGATCAGCCGCGCATGACACGGGCATCGCTCCGATGCCCGCGGTTATGCACAGGACGTAAATGTACGTCCTGGTGCGTTAAGTACCACCACACCAGGACATACATTTACGTCCTGCGCCCTTAAGGGGTTAAGGAGGGAGACGTGGAAGGAGTTCGGGATACGGAGAGATGGTGGCAGGTGGAGCTTGTACGACACCGGGTTAATAAAGTGCAAGATCTTAAAAGGACCTGGAAACAGAGTTTGTAACTGGGGATCTTCAGACGTACATATTTGGCAGATAGCCAGTCTCTGTCCCCAGGAGAGAAAATCGGAGGTGGTCTTCTCTTCTTGTCAGCCTGAGACTTCATGCGGGAGGAGGCGAGAACTAGAGAGCGTCAGGTTTCTTGCCAAATAGTCATAAAGTCTCGAACCTGATCATCAACAGCAGGTACCCCAGAAGCAGACGGAAGAGGAAGAGGTGGTTGAGTGTGGCGACCGTAGACAATGAAGAATGGAGATGTTCTAGTAGCTTCGGAATCCCAATGATTATAGAAAATCCGCCCAAGGTAACAGATTGGCCCAATCGTCCTGCCGTTCGGAAACAAAATGGCGGAGGTAATCCCCTAGAAGTTGGTTCACCCTCTCTACCTGGTGAAGTTTAACTTGACCTTGAGGCGAGAGCAGAGAGCACGCCAAAATTTGGAGACGAATTGAACCCCTGGATCAGAGACAATGGCCCTTATTTACTAAGAGTGGAGTGTAGGTTTCCTTGTGGGATTTAATTCCCTACAATTTATTTTCCACCGTATTTACTAAGGTTTCCCTACATTTAGCTTATTTTTACACATGCTCTGATCAGTAAGCTTTCCCTCAGCTCAAATACACTACATTTTCTGTGGAAACCTTAGTAAATATGTTGGGTTTTTGGGAAAATGTCGGGAACACACCCCTTTTAGGTGACCGCGCCCCATTTTCCTGATGGCCACGCCCCTTTTTCCTTAGCAAAATGGAGAGTTAGTCTGGGTTTTTTCAATTCTGGCTCAAATTCTGGCGCAGACATAATTTCTGGCGCACAACCTGACAAAATATGTTGGGTTTGCAATAGTAAATGAGGGCCAATGTGTCTCGGTAATCCATGAAGGCGAAAAATATGTCAGAAGAATTGATCCGCCAGCTGTGGAGCGGTGGGAAGTCCAGGCAGTGGTACAAAATGAGCCATTTTGGAGAATCGATCCGTGACCACCCAAATGACTGCATTGTTAGAGGAGGATGGCAGATCCGTGAAGTCCATAGCAATATGTGTCCAAGTCTCTGGGATGGGCAAAGGTTGTAATAGACCCGCAGGCTTAAGACTAGGAATCTTGTCACGGGCACAGGTAGAGCAGGAACGGACAAAATCAGTAACATCACATTCCAGGTTTGGCCACCAGTAATGACGGAAGATGAGCAAAAAAGACTTACATACTCCAGAACGCCTGGCCAGCAAAGAAGAATTTCCCCAGTTTAATACCTTAAGTCTTAGGCAGAGAAGCACATAGGAGTTCCCTGGGGGGAACTTGCTGAAGACTGAGTGGTGCGACCTCAATCAAGGGGTCTGGTGTCGCAATATGCCGTGGTGAGGAGTCCAGCTTCAACGTACTTATCCGCTGGCCGAAAATGAATAAGGAAATTGAGTCTGGAAAAGAAAAGAGACCATCTGGCCTATTGGGGATTCAGTCGCTGAGCGGTGTATAAATACAGGAGATTTTTATGATCCGAATAACTACTGACTGGATGAGAGGACCCTTCCAGGGCAAGCTTAATGGCCAAGAGTTCCTGATCTCCTATTGTGTAGTTCCTCTCGGCTGGTGAAAATGTCTTAGAAAAGAAACTACAAGTCACTGTTTTAGCCCTGGACGTTTTCTGGGTCAGCACTGTATTGGCTTCTACAGAGGAGGCATCCACCTCGAGAAAGAATGTTTTTTCTGGGTCGTGTCCCATCAGAATAGGTGCGGAGGCAAAAAACACTTTTCTTGGTGAGCGCTACAATTGGTGCAATTAACGTAGAGAAGTGCAGTATAAACTGTCGATAGTAATTGGCGAATCCTAAGAAGCGCTGAATAGCCCGCTAGCCAGAGGACCGTGGCCAATTTACAACATAGGAGAGCTTGTCTGGGTCCATCTGGAGGCCTTGGTTGGAAACAATATAACCAAGAAACCGCAGACTTGACTTCTCAAAGAGGCATTTCTCAAGTTTGGTGTAGAGACCATTGCTCTGTAGACGTCTCAGCACCAGGCGCACATGAGTGCGATGGATCTCCAAGTCAGGTGAGAAGATCAGGATGTCTTCCAAATACACCACAACACAAGTATAAAGGAGGTCCCGGAAGATGTTATTGATGAATTCCTGGAAGACAGCTGGGGCGTTGCAGAGACCAAATGGCATCACTAAGTACTCGAAATGTCCATCACGGGTATTAAAAGCCATCTTTCACTCGTCTACGTCTTGAATTCTGATCAAATTATAGGCTCCTCGCAGATCCAGTTTGGAGAAAACCTTGGCACCCTGCAGGTGGTCAAAAAAGTTCAGAAATCATCGGAAGAGGGTATCAGTTCTGGATCATGATTTTATTGTCCCCTGGTAATCAATACATGGGTAAAGAGACCCATCCTTCTTCTCTACAAAGAAAAATCCAGCACCAGCAGGGGAGGAAGAGTTCTGGATGAAACCCTTCTGGAGATTCTCCTTGATATACTCAGCCATGGCTTTAGTTTCAGGAGCCGACAAAGGATAAACTCTTTCTCACGGAGGCGTAATACCAGGCTGAAGGTCGATCGGACAATCATAGGGGTGATGTGGAGGAAGACTCTCAGCCTGTTTTTCGCAGAATACATCTGCAAGTCCTGGTAAGGAAGAGGCAGACCTGGCAAAGAAGGAGGAGGCATGGAACGCTACAGTCGTGGAGTCACCAGACAGCGACTTAGACAGTTTTGTCTCCAGGAGGAGACTTCCCCAGAATCCCAGTCAAGAACCAGGGAGTGACATTGCAGCCAGGGAAGACCGAGAAGAACCGTTGAAGAACAGTGGGGAAGCACATAGAACTTCATCTTCTCCCTGTGTAAGACTCACACTTGCAACATTAGTGGTTCAATGAGAAATTGCACTGCGTAGTTCAGGCATTCCCCGTTGACAGAAGAAATGTATAAAGGCTTGGCAAGACGTGTGACCGGGAGATTGTACTTATGAACCAGGGAGACATTAATAAAATTCCCAGCAGAACCCGAGTCCACGTAGGCAGCAGTTTGGAAAGGGACCCCAGTAGAGGTGGAAAGTTGAACTGGCATGGTCAACCGAGGAAAGGAAGTATTCACACCTAGAGATCTCTCTCCCATGTGCACTAGGTGCATGAGTTTCCCGGACATTGAGGCTGTAGAGGGCAATTACTGCGTAAATGCTACGGCGTGGCACAATGTAGGCACAAATTTTCATCGCATCGGCAAGACCTCTCCTGCTGGGTCAAGTGGGCTCGATCCACCTGCATAGGTTTCTTTACCGCTGGCGACATAGGAGGGTGAGGAAGCCGTTGGAAGATCGGAGCCAGTCGGAAAAGACGAGGCGTCCAGGCTGGTTCACGCTCTTGACGGAGTTCTTCCTGCCTCTCGGCAAAGTGCACATCGATGCGGTGGCCAACTGAATAAGCTCGCTCAGGGAGGACGGAGGGTCCCGAGCGGCCAATGCATCCTTGACCCTGCTGGAAAGGCCCTTTTTAAAAATGGCACATAGGGCCGAATAATTACAGTCCAGCTCTGTGGCTAAAGTGCGGAACTGGACCGCATAATCGCCAACTGAAGAATCCTCTTGACGAAGGTTCAGAAGTGTGGTTTCGGCCAAGGAGCCCCGTGCTGTTTCTACGAAGACGCTGCGGAACTCCGAGAGAAAGGCTTGCAAGTTGGTTGTCACAGGATCACGACACGACAGGTGCGTGTCTCCATCTTGAATGGGCACTGTCAGATATAAAAACTTCTGACATGTGGGAAAGCATGCAAAACCAATAGGTTTTGCAATTGCTTTCATAAAAAAAATAATTCAGTATTTCATACTGTAAAAGCCAGTCAAAAAACTGCATCCCTCCCTCCTGGGATACATACCAGCCTGGCTCTCGTCATCACCTACGTCATGGACCCACTTCATGATTGACAGCTCTGCAGATCTAAAGCTGCTGTGATCGGCTCCCTCACTGTCTGTTTACTTCAGTTTCCTTGTGTGAGGAGAAGGTGGCTGGGGCGGGAGTACACTGCTGCCTGTGAGCAGATGATGACAGAAGCTGGTGACTGAAGATGGGGACTGATTGGAGGATTTTTTGTTTAAAAAGTAAGTGTCCCTGGGTAAGTGGGTGGGTATATATGTGTGTGTGTGTGTGTGTGTGTAAATCTGTGTTGTCTAGGTAATGTGCATTGTGTGTGTGTGTGTGTGTGTGTGTGTGTATCTAATACAGGGAGACTACAATCATATGCCTCCAGCTGTTGCAAAACTACAACAGTAGGAGGAACACAGCCTGCAGAAACACTGCTGTAAATCTGAGTTTTACCAATCATATGCCTCCAGCTGTTGCAAAACTACAAATCAAAGGATGTGTGGGCATGTTGTAAGCTGTAGTTTTGCAAAAGCTGTATGCACACAGTGTGTGTGTGTATAGCATAAAACCAGAAAGGAAAGAGTTACAGATGTTCACTCCTGAGACCAGTGACTGAGGAGAGTGAGAGAGGGGGAGTGGTAATCACCTGAGGAGAAGAAAGTGACCCGCCCCTCTGCTTCTAGTCGACAAGATAAAGGTAATTCAGAAATAAAGCTAATTCTTAGAGAAATATAGGTCATAGACACATAAAAATATGTACATGATCAGGTTGAGATACTGAGCAACATATAACAGTTTTGTTTTTTTTGGGTGATCTGACAGGTACGCTTTAAGGCCACACATATACCTGGCAATGTGAAAACTAGGCTGTCACAGCCCCTCCCATAGACATGAATGGAGGGGGCATGACGGCGGTGAAGAGACTTCTTGTCATATATATTTGTTTGGTAATGTACATAGCGTTAGCAGTGTTTGCACGTTTGGGTCATATTTGACCTAGGAATGGGTTAATTTACTCTTGCAAGGTGTAATTACTTCTCACCTGTTCGTCCTTCACCTGGCCGGTTCCTGGTCCACTACGTCATATCCCGTTTTAATGGGGGCGGAGAGTTTGACTCGCGGTGGGCGCTGGCATTGTTCCAGTGGTTATTTAAACCCCCATGAGA
Organism: Hyla sarda; assembly: GCF_029499605.1. NCBI lineage: Eukaryota > Metazoa > Chordata > Amphibia > Anura > Hylidae > Hyla > Hyla sarda. Next base: position 62,135,796 of record NC_079199.1, read on the forward strand.
CATAGTGTCAGTGCCATGACTAAGAGCGACTGCTCAAAACGTGTCGGCGCGCCACTCCTCATTTTAGAGTGACATGTCACTTGCCACTTTGGTGACACCTTTTTTTCATTCTAATGTGCACTATTAAACGTTAAGCTTTATGTAAATTTTTCTTCACCGGGAGCTGGATTTTTTCTTCCTTTGTCTCCATTGCCATCGGGGAGAAGCAGCTCCCTGTATCCATGCTCCGGGACCTATTATTCTGATGCGTGCAGTTAATGAAGAGTTGATGAGCTGATCTGTTTTGCACTTCTGTTTCTAGACAGTCTAGTCACTAACTAAACAATCCAGCATGCCCTGACTATCCACTGGTGGACTCCGGCCCCGTGGTCGCCCCGTGGTCGCTGTTCGTGAGCTTGCACCGCGGCGTGCAGCTCAAACAGGTGGGTGGCAAATACAAGATTGTGGGGGGGATTTGGATAGGGGATAAGATGTCTCAGGGCCGAAGTACCACTTTAAATGTTTCTGCTGCTCACTCTTGAGCTTAGCAGAGTTCACATTCTCACTTTCTAGCAATTCTCGAGGGACAGCAGTTGTTCTCTCATCTGCTCATTGTCTTTATTCAGCTGCGCCATCTTGGACACTTTCTGCTCATAGACTTTTAGCTGAGCCTCTTGTTCAGAGAGCTGCATTCAAGGTAGCTGCGTGAGACTTAAGGTGCGTTTCGTTCTGCGCCTCCAGCCTCTGCACCTTATGAGCCATTACAACTTTCTCCTTCTCCAGCTCTTCCATGGCTACCAACCCAGCCTTGTGATCACATTGTAGAGTCAGATATGCCTCACACATAACATTCACTTCTTCATCCTTGAATGAGATCTGCTTGGCCAGACTCTCCAATTCTCTCTCCTTGCTGGTCACAAGATCCAGGGAGCGGGACAGTTCATGCTGCAGAGCCGCACACTCATTTTCCTGCAACTGAAGCTTTGCTTCCTGCTCTTTCAAGTCAAATCGTTCCAACTCTTCTCCTCCTTTAGGGGTTGTTGTACCCTTTCCAAGGATCCTGGCCCCTTTGTCCTCAGGGTAGTCCCCGGACAGTCTCACTGGACTGTTTCTCTGCTCTCCGGCAGACTTTTCTTTGACTTCACCACCATCTCCCTACTCACTTGCAGAAACGTCAAGAGCTACTGTGTCTGCAACAACAACATCTGGTCCAGTGGTTCGACCTTCCTGGTCACGATCCATCTCTGGTCCAGACGTCACATCTCCTTCACTCAGGACTCTGTTTATGACAGTAAGCATAGCACCCAGCTCCACATGCACTCTCTTCAGTACTTCTGCATTATCCACAGACATCTGTGTAGCTTCTTTTCCATTCAACATCACCTCTTCCAGATGACCGTGCAATTCTAGCCCCACCTTGGGCTAATCTTCAGCTGCCGGATGGAACCTATGTTCCTCTACCTGATCCGTTTCTGGTTTTACTGAAGATTATGTTTCAGTCACAGGCACACTTGTCACTTGAGTCTCTGCATCCTCTTGGACTTGACTCTCGGTCTTTTCTTCAGCTCTCCCAGCAGTCTGGCAGACACCTAGCTGACATATATTTAGTGATGGCTGACACTCCCTATCCTCAGCCTCTGAGTAACTCTCAACTAGTGTGTGGTGCAAGTCAAGTGTTGTGGGCTTACCAGGTGTACCTGCTCTAGTTACCTGACAGTCTTCCCATAACTGCTGAAAAAATTGAAAATCTGTTCCCAGTACATCATACTCCAAGGAGGGCTCTATTGCAACCTTGTGACTCACAGTACCATAGTGAGTAGAAATACAGACATTAACAATTTTACAACCCCAAATAACTGCCTGTATTTACACTATGACAGGGTCCGGCTTCACCAGACTTATTATACCTCTAGGCTCTAGCAAAGCAATCATCTTTTTACCACCTACTACCAGCTCACACAGGTTTTCTTTTGTCCTGTCAGAGTTGGCAGCATTACACATTACTTCAGAACACATAGGCATGAATTTTTGACAAAAAAACATTATCACATTGCATAGGATCAACAGGACAGTACACACAATCAAGTAGTGACACACCACCCCTATTGTGTGTGGTTTCTCTGGCACATTCTCCCCATTCCACAACTGCCAAAAATATGGGAAGTCTCTGCCCAGTATAAACTCCACATTATGCTCTGCACACACCTCCAGCTTAGGACTTACTGTCCCATAACATGTTTCAAAGTCAATTAGAACAGTCTTACCAGATTCTGGTCGAATCTTCACAAACGGTATTATGTCCGGCATGACTCTGGATACAGCCTGGCGACAGTGCAGTTCCACGTACATCGGGATACCAACAAACCATCAAATCACAAATTTTTGGCCTCCTGCCCAGAGGATAAACGGGTGTGAAGACGTCCTCTTGCTGAACTGCAGCCAATTTCATCAAGGTGCTCACCATAGCAGTCTTCTTGGCAACAACCGGTTGCTGTCCACTTCAGTTGCTCCTAGCAACGGCATTTTGACGTCGACCCATCTTTGCAAAACAAAACACGGCTTACTGTTGTTGTGATGCGTAAGTGGCTTGTCTACCTGTCTCCTTAGCTGAGAGAGAGTGCGCTCACTCGCTTGACGTGATCCATAGCCCCTAGCAATGCTTTTACCACAGGCTCAGTCCTGCTCTTGTACTCCACAGCTGGGCTTGTCCCACTTGCAACATGCACGGTTGATTGCTCCTGCCAACAACTTCATTGCAACTCGACGGTTGGTTGATCTTAGCAGTGTGCTCCCTGTATCCTCCACCAATTGTAAGGATTTCTCAGGGCACAGGGCATGTTTCCACTTAAATCAGCAGGCAAACAACAGTTCTTCATGCAAGTCCGGCCCCTCGCCAACTTTATTAGACAGATTGCAGGATAAATAAAAAACATAATACAGGAACAAAGAAAACCCCAGACCGTCTAGTTAATAACTAAACAATCCAGCATGCCCTGACTATCCACTGGTGGGCTTTTCCCAGCCAGTTAAACTTATGTCTCCAGCATTTGCAACCTCTTGCTGTGTGTCTCATCCACACTTCACTGTTGGGGCCACTCACAGCTCAGACTGTGTGTTCCTCACCAGGACCCCTGCATCCCCCTACAGCCAGCTTGCTGTCTTCTGGGGAGACCTCAGACTGCACTGCCTGACTTCCTTTTAACCCCTTAAGGACGCACCTCATATTCACCTTAAGGACGCAGCCCTTTTTTGCAAATCTGACCACTGTCACTTAAAGCATTAATAACTCTGGGACTTTTCATTCTGATTCCAAGATAGTTTTTTCGTGACATATTCTACTTTATGTAAAATTTGGTCGATACTTGCATCATTTCTTGGTGAAAAATTTTATGAAAAATTTGAAAATTTTGCATTTTTTTTATCTTCAAAACTCTCTGCTTATAAGGAAAATGGACATCCCAAATAAATTATATATTGATTCACATATACAATATGTTTACTTTATGATTGCATCATAAAGTTGACATGTTTTTACTTTTGGAAGACTTCACAAAATTTTCAAAATCAGAATTTTTCAGGGACCAGTTCAGTTTTGAAGTGGATTTGAGGGGCCTTCATATTAGAAATACCAAACAAATGACCCCATTATAAAAACTGCATCCCTCAAAGTATTCAAAATGACATTCAGTAAGTGTGTTAACACTTTAGGTGTTTCACAGGAATAGCAGCAATGTGAAGGAGAAAATTCAAAATCTTCATTTTTTACACTCGCATGTTCTTGTAGACCCAGTTTTTGAATTTTTACAAGGGTTAAAAGGAGAAAAATAGTCCTAAAATTTGTAACCCAATTTCTCTCGAGTAAGGAAATATCTCATATGTGTATGTGAAGTGTTCTGTGGGTGCACTAGAGGGCTCAGAAGGGAAGGAGCGACAATGGGATTTTGGAGAGTGAGTTTTTCTGAAATGGTTTTTGGAGGGCATGTCACATTTAGGAAGCCCCTATTGTACCAGAACAGCAAGAAAACCCCCACATGGCATTCTCTTTTGGAAACTGCACCCCTCAGGGAATGTAACAAGGGGTCCAGCAAGCCTTAAATCCCCACAGGTGTTTGATGGCTTTTCGTTAAAGTTGGATGTGTAATTGAATTTTATTTTTATCCCCCAAAATTTGTAACCCCATCTCTTCTGAGTATGACATGTGTGGATGTCAAGTGCTCTGCTGGTGCACTACAATGCTCAGAAGAGAAGGAGCGCCATTGAGCTTTTGGATGGAGAATTTGGTTGGAACAGAAGTCGGGGGCCATGTGCATTTACAAAGGCCACAGTGGTGCCAGAACAGTGGACCCCCCACATGTGACCCCATTTTGGAAACTAAACCCCTCACAGAATTTAATAAGGAATGCAGTGAACATTTACACCCCACTGGCATTTGACAGATCTTTGGAACAGTGAGTGGGCTGTGCAAATGAAAAATTAAATTTTTCATTTTCATGGACCACTGTTCCAAAAATCTGCCAGACACCTGTGGGGCGTAAATGCTCACTGCACCCCCTACTACATTCTGTGAGGGGTGCAGTTTCCAAAATGGGGTCACATGTGGAGGGGTCCATTGTTCTGGCACTATGGGGGCTTTGTAAACACATGTGACCTTCAATTCCGGACACATTTTCTCTTCAAAAGCCCAATGGCACTCCTTCTCTTCTGAGTATTGTAGTTCACCTGCAGAGCACTTTACATCCACATATGGGGTATGTTCTTACTCAGAAGAAATGAGGTTACACATTTTGGGGGGGCTTTTTTCCAATTTTCCCTTGTGAAAATGAAAAATTTAGGGTAACACCAGCATTTTAGTAAAAAAAAAAAGATTTTCATTTTCCCATCCAACTTTAACGAAAATTCGTCAAACACCTGTGGGGTGTTTAGGCTCACTATACCCCTTGTTACGTTCCATGAGGGGTTTAGTTTCCAAAATGGGGTCACATGTGGGTATTTATTTTTTTTGCGTTTATGTCAAAACTGCTGTAAAATAAGCCACCCCTGTGCAAATCACCAATTTAGACCTCAAATGTACATAGTCCGCTCTCACTCCTGAGCCTTGCTGTGCATCCTCAGAGCATTTTACATTCACATATGGTTTATTTCCGTAGTCAGGAGAAATCTCGTTACAAATTTTGGGAGTCTTTTTTCCTTTTACCTCTTGTGAAAATAAAAAGCATGGGGCAACACCAATTTTTAAATTTTTTTTTTTTACACTTACCGGCTGATGTAGACCCCAACTTTTCCTTTTCATAAGAGGTAAAAGGAGAAAAAGCCCCCCAAAATTTGTAACTAAATTTCTCCCGAGTACGGAAATACCCCATATGTGGCCCTAAACGGTTTCCTTGAAATACATCAGGGCTCCGAAATGAGTGAGCACCATGCGCATTTGAGGACTAAAATAGGGATTGCATAGGGCTGGACATAGGGGTATTCTACACCAGTGATTCCCAAACAGGGTTCCTCCAGCTGTTGCTACACTCCCAGCATGCCTGGATAGTCAGTGGCTGGGAGTTGTTGTTTTTGCAAGAGCTGGAGGCTCCGTTTTGAAAACACTGTTGTATGTTTTTTTTATTTTTTATTGGGGGCGACAGTGTAAGGGGTGTATATGTAGTGTTTTACTCTTTATTATGTGTTTGTGTAGTGTTTTTAGAGTACATTCAAACAGGCAAAGGTTTACGGGGAGTTTCCCGCTAGGAGTTTGCGTTGCGGCAGAAAATTTGCCACAGCTCAAACTTGAAGCAGGAAACTTACTGTAAACTCGCACATGGGGGGGGGGGGGGGGCAAACCTCCAGCTGTTTCAAAACTACAACTTCCAGCATGTACTGAGAGACAGTGCATGCTGGGAGTTGTACTTTTGCAACAGCTGGATGCACACTGGTTGGAAAACCTTCAGTTAGGTTCTGTTACCTGACTCAGTATGTTCCAACCAGTGTGCCACTAGCTGTTGCAAAACTATAACTCCCAGCATGTACTGATCGCCGAAGGGCATGCTGGGAGATGTAGTTATGCAACAGCTGGAGGTACGCAACTACAACTCCCAGCATCCCGAGACAGCTGTTTGCTGTTTGGGCATGCTGGGATTTGCAGTTTTGCAACATCTGGAGGGCTACAGTTTAGATTCCACTGCACAGGGATCTCCAAACTGTGACCCTCCAGATGTTGCAAAACTACAAATCCCAGCATGCCCAGACAGCAAACTGCTGTGTGGGCATGCTGGGACTTGTAGTTTTGCAAGATCTGGAGGGCCACAGTTTAGAGACCACTGCATAGTGATCTCATAACTGTAACCCTCTAAATCTTGCAAAAGTACAAATCCCAGCATGCCCAAACGGCTGTCTGGGCATGCTGGGAGTTGTAGTTTTGCAACATCTGGAGGGCTACAGTTTAGATACCACTGTATAGTGGTCTCCAAACTTTAGTCCCCCCAGATGTTGCTAGGCAACTACTCACCGGCTTCCGTAGTCTTCACCAGGGAGCCCCACAAGGGAGCCGCACTTCATCACCGCCCGCCACAGCCGATCAGGTAAGGGACCTCCATCACTGCCGCCGGTCACGCTACAGTTCTCCCGTTCTGCCCGGATTACCGTTGGTGGGCAGAACGGGGGAACCGAACTTTAAACCCCCGATCCCCCTGATTTTCCGGGTCACCAGACACCGGCATGACCTGGATCCACCGAAAATCGCCGGTCTGAATTGACCGGCGATTTTCGTCGATCGCCGACATGGGGGGGTCTCAGTACCCCCCTGGGCATATGCACGGGATGCCTGCTGATAGATATCAGCAGTCATCCCGGTCCGGCCCCCGACGCACTACGTCCTTAAGGACTAAGGATGCAGGGCGTATGCATATGCCCTCCGTCCTGAAGAGGTTAAACAGACTTCCTCTCTCTCTCTGCTACTTCATTAATTAGGCCACAGGTGGAGGTTTCTCCAGGGTTAGCTAGGGAAAAACAACCTTTCCTTGCCACACTGTCACACGCTTTACAGGACAAATGCACATTATATGGATGTGCATTTATAGCAATGATAGCTAACAACTGTGTGCATGCTTAAACCTTGTAAATGTAAGTAAGGCACTTTAGATGGTATTGCTATGACAGCTTCACTCAGTTGTACAGATATTTGCATGTGCCTGGATAAAGGCTTTCTGGGATTTGTAGTCCATGGTGTAGCTTCTGCAGGAAGGGACAACAAATTATAACTCTGAGATCAGCACACAGCTTTCCTCAGTAGTTGTACAGATATTTGAATGTGCTTGGAAAAAGACTGGCTGGTTTTTGTGTAATGGACAGGAGGTCCCTGAGATCAGCCCACAGATGAAAGCTGTGCTGTGGAATTATTGGTATATGATTGATAAGGCTTTTGGGATTATGTAGCATCTCTGATGCACCCATTAGTCATACACACTGTCTTTCTCTGTGTCTCTGTCAAGAATGGCTACCGCTGAGTGTGCCTTGCCTTTAAAACTGTGTAAAAGTCCTACCCTCTTTGCTGTCTCCTATTGGCCTGGGAGCTGATTGGCACATAAATCAGCAAATCATTGTAACCTGGGGTTGTCATGTGATAGTAGCAAGCAATGCTGGTCAACTGATGTCATATTTCTTCCTCTCGGCGCCAATACAGCATCTTATTCATTCCTCATGTTAATGATTTTGTGCATTTCCTGTTTCGCATGAGCCAAACCGGGAGATGTTCAAAAGTTTGCCAAGCCGCAGCCACCTTGAAATTCGTGTTGAATCGGGGTTTGTGGCGCGCTTATCTCTATTTAGTAATATGTCGTTGTAGATTCTTATTCCAAGGCCTACCCCGTAGTCAGTTCATAAGAGAAAGGCAGATCACAAGTACAGATGATGTATATAATAAAAATAAAGAAAATATTATAAAAATGTATGGAAAAATGCTATAAAAATTGTGATGTTAGTAAAACAGGACAGACAAATAAATGGGAAGAAGAAGAGAAAAGAAAAAGAAAAGAACCAATTGAGTTATGCATACAGGAGTGTATGGAGTGTATGATAAGTGCTCCAATAGAATTAAACATGCTATTTTAAATTATTGGAATTCAATTAGAACAGATAATAAAGCAACATATTCCAGGAACCATTTATGTTTGCCTGTAAGAGAGGCAAATCTGTTGGTGACACACTAATTAAAACTGATATAATGAAAAAGAAAGCGTTGAGAAACATTTTTTTAGCTTGACTCACAGGTACATTTGCATGTCTATCATACAGACATTGCAATTGTCCAAAAAGGGTGATATATCATCATTTTAAAGGTCACAAAATACCTATAAAAGGATTTCATACATGCACTAGCCAAAATGTAATATATATGTTAAAGTATCCATGTGGACAAGCTTATGTTGGACAAACTTCCAGAAATATTAAAACTAGACGAACATAAAGCAATGATAAGGAGATTTTTAACCCCTTAAGGACCACGTGCATCCACGTACTTGAGGACCAAGGGCGTACCTGTATGCCCGTCGGAATTAGGGTCCCCACCGCTCACCGTTCATTCAGCAGGCACCCATGTTCAATTCAAACTGGTGATTTGCAGTGATTCCGGTTCAATCGGGTCACTCTTCGTATTCAAAAAGTGGAATGGGTTTTTTTACACATACTAGAAATTGGATCACTTATGAGACCACCAGTACCAACTCCAACTACTGTGCTGGTCTGTAAAGTGTGGAGTATGGCAAAGTCTATGCTGTGGGTGGAGGGACAAGATCTCTTTAATGCCTTTTTGGAGTAATCCGAATCTCCCTGAATTTCTCTTGTTTGGAGACTCCTCATTTTGGGAATGCAGAAAAAAGGTCCAGTTAGGCCAATTGAATTTAAATGCGGTATTTAAATTGTTGCTTCACTTTCAAAGTGACTTGGCTCCACCGTGTTCCTCTGTTTATGATACTTGCAACATATCTATGCTACTAAGGTGCAGGGCAGGTCGAGGTCAAATGAGGTACATTCCTGCCCCCATTAGAATCGGTGGTTACATTGATGGCATCGTCTGGGGTCATGTCCTGTTTATACGGGGAGTTACTTGATGGTTCATAACAAATAGAACACTGATTTAGGGAGTCTGTCTACCCATGAGTTGTCAACAGCTTGGTTCTATACCTTCTTCTTTCCTAATATTAAAGCTGGTCGATTGTCCCAATTGTTTTTAATTCATAGGGTATACAAAACCCCAGTTTTGCATTGAATTGTTCAGTGCTCTGATTTCTCATGTCCTAGATGTGGGCATTCTGATGCCACACTACTCCACATGGTCTGGGATTGTCCTTTACTCATTCCATTTTGGCAAAAGGTGCTACCAACTGTCCAACGGCTTTTTGGGATGCAATTCCTGCTGAATCCTAAGTGTTACATAGTGACATCGTTTATAAGGTTGAAAAAATACCCATCAAGTTCAACCTATATCTCTATTGTGTTCCTACTTAGTTTATCCAGAGGAAGGTAAAAAAAAAAAAAACAACATTTGAGGCTGATGCCAATTGCCTCATATTAGAGGAAAAATTATCGGATTACCGGCAAGGTAATTGCAGAAAAGTGAGTGAAAGTTCGTTTTCTATTTTTTTTCAGCCCGGGCACTACGGAGTGGGAATAGTAGACTGCAGTAGACCACTCCTTTAAAGGGGTACTCTGCCCCTAGATATCTTATCCCCTATCCAAAGGATAGGGGATAAGATGTCAGATCGCCGCGGTCCCGCTGCTGGGGAGCCCCGGGATCCCCGCTGCGGCACCCTGCTCTCATTACAGCACAGAGCGAGTTCGCTCTGTGCGCAATGACGGGCGATACGGGGGACGGAGCAGCGTGACATCATGGCTCCGCTCCCCTCGTCACATGACGGCCAGTCCCCTTAATGCAAGTCTATGGGAGCGTGAAGACCGCCACGCCCCCTCCCATAGACTTGTATTAAAAGGGGTGGGCCATGACATCACGAGGGGCGGAGCCGTGACGTAACGATGCTCCGGCCCCTGTACTGCCCGTCATTACGCGCAGAGCGAACTGTAATCCTTTGGATAGGGGATAAGATGTCTAGGGGTGGAGTACCCATTTAAGCAATCTCCTACACGGATCGTGAAGGGGAGAAGTTCCTGCAGTTAAGGAAGATATCATGCACTCTCGTTGTCCTTTCTACCCCTAGGAACATGCCCCCTCCTTTACTTTCCTCCTGCACTAGATGTTAAAAGATCAGGGAACATGCTGCTGGAGGTCTGTATATATTCTTCCTGATCTTGAGAAGCAGAAATTCCTGACCTGTTAGTCTGATCTCTGTCATGTACTCACACAGGTCAACCTATCCTCAAAAATTTTCTGAAATGACAGGTATGCTATAATCTCCCCCAGTGGTGACCAATAGTGTTGTTATTATGTGGAGAAATGTAATAGTTTATTGCTTTAAAATATTAGTATCAATCTGGGGGCAGATTAAACAATAAATTGATATTTCTGTAGTTCAAATGTGATATTCATTGTCTGCTATTAGGATCCTAAACATGTTATGTATGTTTGAATGATGCTGCATTTTAGCTGCTTAGGCTTTTAGGTTCTATGGCCTGGTGAGAGTTTTGTAGGACACACTTTCATGGTCCCTGTGTGAAAGGCTTTACTTCAGCTTTGCTGTTATGTAATGTGTGTGATTTGTGATTTATTCAAATTTTTGCTTTTTTATGTTAGAGGTGATTGCTTAACCCCTTAAGGACATGGGGTTTTTCCATTTTTGCACTTTAGTTTTTTGCTCCTTACCTTTAAAAAATCATAATTCTTTCAATTTTGCACCTAAAAATGTTTTGTGCCACCAATTCTACTTAGTAATGACATCAGTTATTTTACCAAAAAATCTATGGCGAAATAGAAAAAAAATCATTGTGCAACAAAATTGAAGAAAAAACGCCATTTTGTAACTTTTGGGGGCTTCCATTTCTACACAGTAAATTTTTCGGTAAAAATGACACCTTATTTTTTCTATAGGTTCATACGATTCAATTGATACCCTACTAACATAGGTCTGATTTTGTCGTACTTCTGAAAAAAATCATAACTTCATACAGGAAAATTTATACATTTAAAATTGTCATCTTCTGACCCCTATAACTTTTTTATTTTTTCGCATATGGGGTGGTATGAGGGCTCATTTTTTGCGCTGTGATCTGAAGTTTTTAGCGGTACTATTTTTGTATTGATTGGACTTATTTTTTTGCACATACGTCATTGACTGTGCGTTTTAATTAATTATATATTTTTATAATTCAGAGATTTCCGCACATAGGTTTATTTTTATTTACACTGGGGTTTTTTTTATGGGAAAAGGGGGGTGATTCAAACTTTTATTAAGGAAGGGGTTAAATGATCTTTATTAACTTTTTTTTTCTATGTTATAGCTCCCATAGGGGGGCTATAACACTAAACACAGATCTTTTACATTTGTGGTGGGCGACCGTTGTATGGCAGGACCACGGGTGTAGTGGACTGAGGGGTGGGGTCGGATGGTATTAACCCCTGGGGCAAGATGTTGTTAAACCCTAGTGTTCGTGATGCCAAGGTGTGATTGTTTGGTGTAGGGCACCGCCGACAGCCAACCCAAAATGGCATATAGCAAAGGAGAGTCCAAAGCAGAGGTTTGATGCAACTGGAACTTTACTGAAGGAGGCATAAAACAGTCTTTACAAATAGCCAACTTCCGCAGAGGTGACCAGTACACAGAGAACCTCTCAGGCTTGCTTGGACTTGTAGTTGCAATAATAATGATGATGCAGGCAACTGTACTACTGTTATGACTTTGGTAGGGACAGTAGAGACTTGACTTGTACTCAAAGATTTGATGTGGCTGCAGGTTTATAGTCTTTGGCCTAGATATGCTGGACTTGTGCAGGACTTGTGCTTGCTTTAAATGGGTACTGTCAGATACAATAACTTTTGATATGTTGTAAAGTATGCAAAACCAATAGGTTTTGCAATTGCTTTCATTAGAAAATTTTCAGTATTTCATACTGAAAAAGCAAGTCTACTGCCCCCCTCCCTGCTTTACCACATACTAGTCCTGCTGTGTCCATGCATCATCACCTATGTCATAGACACATTTCTTTGATTGACAGCTGTGAGCGCAGGGCTCACAGCTGGAGGAAAAATCCTCCCACTCTCAGCTTGTGTCCTGCTACTGTCAGTGAGGACAAGCTGGGAGTTGTAGTTTTGCTAATGCTAGGGGAGATGTGAGCAGACAGCATACTGAGGAAGGGGGCAGAGAACTGCACAGTGAGGCCACGCCCCCTCCCTTTGAGAGGAATTCAGACAAGTGAGCTAAATTAAAAGTGTCCATGCAAAGAAAATAGTAACTGGGCACCGTCTGGATATATTCAGCCCGTGACGCTCCTTGCTCAGCAAAGTTCAAGCCACTAGATCCAGGGATGCTCACGGATATATGCAGTCTATACAATCACCATCAGGTAAGGAAAAACGTAGCACTGACCTCAGACAACCTTGGATGCAATCAAACTTCTTTTATTGAAGAAGACATGAGATAGCAGGGAGGTGGAGATGGTGCGGGAACGGGGGGGGATGTGCTGCCGGTGGGCGACAGTCCATTATTGCGCGTATTGTGCTTTGTAGGGGCCTGACGAAGTGCGATACACGCGATAACGGACCGTCGCCCACCATCAGCACATCCCCCCGTTCCCTCACCATTTCCACCTCCCTGCTATGTCGTGTCTTCATTAAAAGAAGTTTGATTGCATCCAAGGTTGTCTGAGGTTAGTGCTCCATTTTTCCTTACCTGATGGTGATTAAATTAGTGTAATAAAAATAAATAAATAAAGGTGCTAGACACATAAACATTAGATGTACAACATAAACATTAGATGTACATAGTCAGGATTAGGTACTGAGTGATATATTTTAAAAAAAAAATTTGGTTGGATCTGACGGGTACACTTTAAGGTCCAGGTAGTAAGAGAGCCAAGAGAGAGAATGTGGAGACTACAGCCCCTTATATATAAGGGGGGCTGGACTAAAGCCCATTGGTAGCTGGTTGCCTGTGGTTACCTGTGCCCATGGAACTCTGGGTATCATGTGATCACACATCACATGACTTATCACATGACCTTAGGAAGGTCCTATACAGGGTAAATATAATAACCTTTATATACAGTTTACATTCACTGTACAGTACTTATAATAGATGTACATACTTAATATACAACAGAATACCATATCATGACTTGGGGGGCCCTTGCAGGAGAGCCCTGTGGACCTTAGGGATTCTAGGGGACTTTAGGACTGTAAGGAACCATGTTCTGTACCGGGACACAACACATTGATCAATGGTTTCTCATAGGAATGATTCTGCCGCTTGACTGCTCATGCCTGGATCTTAGGCATTGAGAAGTCATTTGGTGATCGGACACCAGGAGGCAGGTAAGGGGACCCTCCTCGTGCCCTACAGCCCCCTAAGCTAACCTGCATTAGTTTAGTTTCACTTTAGACGTGGCGATCATCTTTGAACGCCGCATCTAAAGGGTTAATAGCATGCAGCACCACGATCAGTGCTGCTCGCTAATAGCCACGGGTCCCGGCATTATAGAATGGGAGCGGACTCAGGACGTATAGGTACGCCCTGGGTCCTTAAGAGGTTAAAGGAGTACTTTTTTTTTTCAAATCAACTGGTTTGACTAGAAAGTTAAAAGATTTTGAAATAACTTTTATTAAAAAATCTTAATCCCACTACTTATCAGCTGCTGTATGCTCCAGAGGAAGTTGTGAAGTTCAGTCTGACCACAGTACTCTCTGCTTACACCTCTGTCCATGTCCGGAATTATCCAGAGTAGGAGAAAATCCCCATAGCAAACTTCTCCTGCTCTGGAGAGTTCCTGGCAGCAGAGAGCACTGTGGTCAGACTGAAAAGAATAACTAAAGTTCCTCTGTAGTATAAAACACCTTATAAGTACTAGAAGGATTAAAGGGGTACTCCAGTGAAAACCTTTTTTTTTTTTTTTTTTTTTTTTTTTATCAACTGGTGGCAGAAAGTTAAACATATTTGTAAATTACTTCTATTTAAAAAATCTTAATCCTTCCAGTACTTATTAGCTGCTGAATGCTACAGAGGAAATTCCTTTCTTTTTGGAACACTGATGACATCACGAACACAGTGCTCTCTGCTGAGACCATGCATAGCAGATGTATGCTAAGGGCAGCATGGTGGCTCAGTGGTTAGCACTGCTGTCTTGCAGTGCTGGGGACTTGGGTTCAAATCCCACTAAGGACAACAATAAATAAAGTGTTATTATTATAATAATGTCAGCAGAGAACTGTGGTCATGATGTCATCAGAGAGCATTCCAAAAAGAAAAGAATTTCCTCTGTAGTATTCAGCAGCTAATAAGTACAGGAAGGATTAAGATTTTTTAATAGAAGTAATTTACAAATATGTTTAACTTTCTGCCACCAGTTAATTTAAAAGAAAAAAAGGGTTTCACCGGAGTACCCCTTTCATATTTTTTTATAGAAGTAATTTACAAATGTGTTAAACTTTCTAGCACCAGTTGATTTAAAAAAAAGAAAAAATTCCACTTGAGTACCCCTTTAACCACTTCATGACCCGGCTAGTTTTGGCCTTTATGACCCAGACCATTTTTTTAAATCGGACATGTATTTTACTGGGCAATGCAATTTTGAGATAGTTTTTTTCGTGAATTATTGTACTTTATATTAGTAGTAAATTGTTGTTGATACATTTTTGTGAAAAACTCAAAAATAGTGAAAAATGTGAAAAATTCGCATTTTTCTAGATTGGAAACGATCTACTTGTAAGAGAAATAGTTATGCCAAATAAATTTAGTTAGTAATTCACATCTACAATATGTATTCTTTATGTTTGCATCATTTTTTTTACATTCTTTTACTTTTTTAGGGCATTAGAAGGCTTAAAATACTATGCACATTTTTTCACATTTTGATGGTAATTTCAAAATGAGATTTTTTTTTATTGATCATTTCAAATATGAAGTGGATTTGAGGGGCCTGTATGCTAGAAATTCCCAAACATCACCCCATTTTAAAAACTGCACCCTTAAAAGTATTCAGAATGACACTTACAAAGTGTATTAACCCTTTAGGTGGTTCACAAGAATAAAGCAGAAGGGACATTTTTAAATTTCACTTCTTCTTTTGCATTTTTCTTGTTTGAACAATTTTTTTCGGTGATATGGAAGGTATTCACAAAATAAAATCAAAATTGTATATGTATTACCCCAATTCTAAAGATTTTAGAAATATCTTATATGTCATTCTAGTGTGCTCCCTGACTTACACACAGGCCTAAGACATGATGCAGCACATAGTGGATTATGACACCTCCTTTTTCTTAGAATATTTAGCAGTGCCCACCGTGTTACCAGTACAGTGGAAAAACCCCACAATTGATGCCATTTTGGAAACTACACCCCTCAGAAAATTCATTTAGGGGGTAGTGAGCATTTTAACCCCACAGGTGATTGAGGATAGTTTTTAACATTAGGCCGTGAAAATAAAATTTGTCATTTTTATGCACAAATTGCACATTTAGCACAAGTTGGCAAATTTTCATAAGGAACACAGGAATAATAGCACCGCAAATTTTATTACCCAACTTCTCCTGAATGTGAAGGTACCCCATATGTGGTCATAAACCGCTTTTTGGGCACACAGCAGGGCACAAAAGAAATGCTGCGCCTTTTGGCATTTTGGATGCAGATTTTGCAGAATGTGTTTTCTCACACCAGCTGCATTTGCAGTGCTCACCGTGGTACCCGTACAGTGGGGAAAAAAAACACAAGTGACCCCATTTTGGAAACTACACCCCTCAGAGAATTCATTTAGGGGGGTAGTGAGCATTTTGACCTCACAGGTGATTGAGGATAGTTTTTAACATTAGGCCGTGTAAATAAAATGTGTAATTTATATGCACAAATTGCACATTTAACACAAGTTGGCTCATTTTCACAAGGAACATAAGAATAATAGCACCCCATATTTTATTAACCAACTTCTCTTGAACGTGGTGGTACCCTATATGTGGTCATAAACCTCTTTTTGGGCACACAGCAGGGCACAAAAGAAATGCAGCGCCTTTTGGCCTTTTGGATAAAGATATTTCTCACACCAGCTGCATGCCCACTGTGGTACTAGTACAGTGGAAAACCCCCACAAGTGACCCCATTTTGGAAACTACACCCCTCAGAGAATTCAGGGGTTGGGGGGTGGTGAGCATTTTGACCTCATAAGTGATTGACGATAGTTTTTAACATTAGGGCGTGAAAAAAATATTTGTAATTTTTATGCACAAATTGCACATTTAGCACAAGTTGGCTCATTTTCACAAGGAAAGCAGGAATAATAGCACCCCAAACTTTGTTACTCAACTTCTCCTGAACACGCCAGTACCCCATTTTCAGCATGTTATCTTCCGACTGGGCAGACGGCAGGGCTCAGGAGAGAGATAGTAAAAAATTGTGGAAACCGCAGAGAAATGAACCCATTTTAAAATCTACACCCTTCAAGGAATTCATAAAAGGGGGTATTGAGCATTTTGATCCAACAGAGGTTTTCCAAAAGCTAATGCTCTTTGGGATTGTGCAAAAGGAAAATTGTGATTGCGTCACAGATTCGCCATTTAAGTTACAAATATGTTGTGCTTAGCTTACACAGATTTTGCTGGAATGATTTTGGGGTACAAAGAAAAAATTTGCGGCATACTGTACCGCACATTTTGCTGGAATGGTTTTGGGGTACAATGAAAAAATTTGCGGCATACTGTACCGCACATTTTGCGGGAATGGTTTTGGGGTACAATGAGAAAATTTGCAGCATACTGTACCACACATTTTGCTGGAATGGTTTTGGGGTAAAATTTAAATGGTTACAGAATGGGTTATGGGTACCACATTGAGGTTGGATTTTAGATGTACAACATATAAAAACTGCAGAGAATGTGGATGAAAAGGTGATAGTAGGGTTAATAAAAGATAAATGTAGTAATTTAGGGATTTGTGGAACTCTTTGAAACAATCTTTTATGCACAGGCCAGGGTTATCGGGGCTAGTTTCACAGTGGAAAGTGGTTTCCTTTCTGATGCATTTTTTGTAGCAGACTGTTCTGGGTCCTTCCCTTTTTTCCGCTAGAGGGGATAACATTGGGAAAATGTTGGCCAGGTACAATACGGTTGTACCCTGCTGATGAGGTACTGGGGCGCTCCTCCTCTCTGTGTCCACAAAGGAGGGCTTTAATAACAATTTCTTGAAACTCAAGAAATGTCTCTGTCCCGCCTGCATTACGTGATAACACGTATGCATTGTACAGTGCCATCTGCACAATGTGCACCACAAGCTTTTTGTACCAGGCCTTCATTTTTCTCATGGCACTGTACGGTTTGAGGACTTGATCAGATAAGTCCACCCCTCCCATGATAAAACCCTTCCATATCATGTGTATTGCCAAAATCAGTGGATTGCAACTCAAAATCAGCAGAAATGTGTAAACCAAAAGGCGCAAAAAAGGTGCAAATAAACCCTGCTTGTGCCTCTTTTACACCTTTTATAGACACAACAAAACTGTCTACAGACAATGATATATGTTGGCCGATGTGAATGTGCCCAAGAAATGGGTGGGTTGGTTTCTGCAATCTGTCCAAGTCATCTGCTCTGTACTGTCTAAATAAACATAGACGTCTTTATATGGTCTGTATAAGGATTATACCAGTCAGAACCGTTACAAAGCTTGCAGGCTATGAGATCTGATTTTGTATATCAGTAATGTTACTATGGTATATTAACATTCTGCAGTTTCTTTTTATGTGCGTCCAGTTTTCAAATGGTTAATCTGGCAAACCACAAATCAAATTTCAGAATATACCAATCTTTAAACAGTTCAGAGAAAATTCCTTATCGCTTTACACAAAGCGTGAAATAAATTACCAGAGAAAAGAACTATAAAAAAAAAAGGTTTTCTGGTATCACATGCAAAATCTTGTCTCGTTTAATTAGTTTAGCTGCAAAACTACTTTAGTCTGTATGAGTAAAGCAAGCGAAGGTTTTCAAATATGTCCAGATAACCCTGTTAATTGAATTCTTTTAATGGCAATAAAATAACGCAAATCACCCTACAATGAATGTCTTACCTTGTTATTGCAGGCAGCGGAAATTGCTAAAGAAAATGAGGACAACTCAAAGGCAGAATCGGAAAAGGCTGAGTAAGTTCCTGAAATGTCATCAATAAGACATTACACTAACCACAAGCAGATTTAATTGTGCAATAATACAGTGTGCATGATCTGTATTCCTATCTATAATCCCAACCTTCCAGCTCATCTTGTGTAAAAACATTCTTAGTTTGTATTATTATAAATCCAAATCGTATATTTTACAAATTTTTGAAGAAATCAGCTGTTTTTCAAATTCTGGATAATATAATATTGCTGAACTAAGGTTTTAGGCTTGAGGAACCAGCTATTAAAATTGACATCAGATGTTCATCAGATTGCTCAATAGTTGGACTAGACATACTTCATTTTTAAAGGGTTCATTCACACAGGTATGTTATAAAAATTTTAAAAAGTCCACAAGCAGGCTGCAGAGACTTAAATGCAGAGCATGTATATGGTGCAGAACAGTATTGCTCAGAGTACAATGTACATTCAACGGCAGATAGAAAAACACAACATACATATATAATCCCACCATCATCTCCTTGCCCCCTTCAAATTTATATTATCTTATTTTACCACAATCTATTTGTACATTGATATGGAATAATCCAATTGCTTCACTTCTGTCCTTTTTTACTTCCTCCCCTGTCACAGCTCCTCTCTGCTCCCCTGTGGAGAACATGCCGTGTGCTCTCTATAACACGAACTGAAAAAAAGGGGGCGCTCCCTTGTGTAGATTCACAATAGTTGTGTACCCAATCACCAAACCACTGTGAGCTACTAACTTTATGGAGTTGTGCTAAAGATAGGCACAACTCTACTGTTGGCATGAATAGTGGCATCACTGCTACCACGAAAATGCAAAAATTCATATTGGCCTCGTCCTTTAATTTTATTGGACCCACATCTGTTTTTCTGATTCAGGGCTCTATAACACCTGCATACAGTAAGATTAAATGATAAAATCTTGGCTGTTTATTGATACCTCTTATGAAAACTTACTGTAAGCGATGTATACATTAAATTCAAGAGTTTGAAAGTATGAATTAAGATCCTAAGCTCTCTTAGGGTATGTTGACACAGGGAACATTCTGCAAACTGCGGACACAGGAAGAATTTGTCATGCCAATTCTTTTAGCAGAGGCCGGAATTGCGCGCATAATTAAGGGGTATGCCGACATGTTGCGTCAGACTTCGTAATGGCCATGGGGAATAGACCTTATGCACGTAATATATACAAAAGATGAAAGGAAAGTGTGTACTGAAATGAATAAAATAAACAAACAGGAAGGAAGATAACCAGAACAATTTAGTGAGTTCCTCTTTGTACTAAGATATCAAAATCATCTGCGGTATACTCTTTATTTCTATGGATGAGTTGCTAACCTGAGCACAATGGAGCTCTGAAGATAGAGTATAGTTAAAAAAAAAAAAGTATTGTATCTAATTGAATGGACTTATACAGTGGAGCAAAAAATAATTTAGTCAAGTTCTCCCACTTAGAAAGATGAGAGAGGCCTGTAATTTTAACCATAGGTATACCTCTACTATGAGAAAAAAAAATCTATAAAATCACATTGTCATTGCCAACAAAGGGTATATAACAAAGTATTGAGATTAACTTTTGTTATTGACCAAATACTTATTTTCCACCATAATTTGCAAATAAATTCTTTAAAAATCAGACAGAAGTCAAACGTTTTCTGTAAGTCTCCATCTGACCATATGGTTTGGTTTCATCTGACCATATGTCATTCTCCCAATACTCTTCTGGATCATCCAAATGCTCTCTAGAAAACTTCAGATGTGTCCAGACATGTACTGGCTTAACCCCTGTAGGACCCAGGGCGTACAGGTACGCCTTGACGTCCTGGGACTTAAGGACCTGTATGCTTGTGGTGATTCCGGTTCCCGCCAGGCGGGGAACGGACCAGGATGCCTGCTGAAATCATTCAGCAGGCACCCCTTGCAAACCCCTGGGGGCTCCGGAGACACCCCACCCCCCACCCCCGCCATGGTAAAGTTGGGGTCTACTGCAGCATGCTATTGTCAATTTTCTTTTTTACACTAACATGCTGGTGTTGCCCCATACTTTTCATTTTCACAAGAGGTAAAAGGAAAAAAAAAAGACCCCTAAAATTTTAACGCAATTTCTCCTGAGTATGGAAGTGTGAGCACACAACAAAGCTCAGAAGTGAAAGCACCATGTACATTTGAGGTGATTTGCATAGGGGTTGCTGATCGCTACAGCAGTTCTGACATAAACACAAAAATAAAAACACTTACATGTGACCCCATTTTGGAAACAACACCCCTCGCAGAATGTGACAAGTGGTATTGTGAACCTTTACACCCCACAGGTGTTTGAATAATCTTTCGTTAAAGTTGAACGTGAAAATTAATTTTTTTATTTTTTCACTAAAATGCTGGTGTTATCCCAAATTTTTCATTTTCACAAGGGGTAATAGGAAAAAAAGCCCCCCAAAATTTGTAACACCATTTCTTCTGAGTATATAAATACCCCATGTGGGGACGTAAAGTGCTCTGCGGCGTACTACAATGCTAAGAAGTAGTGCCATTGGGCTTTTGGAGAGAGAATGTGTATGGAATTGAAGCCTATGTGCATTTACAAAGCCCCCATGGTGCCAGCACAGTGGACCCCCCACATGTGACTCCATTTTGGAAACTACACGCCTCAAGGAATGTAACAAGGGGTGCAGTGAGCATCTACCCCCCACTGGTGTCTGACAGATTTTTTGAACAGTGGTCTATGAAAATGAAAAATTTTATTTTTCATTTGCACAGCCCACTGTTCCAAATTTCTGTCAAATGCCAGTGGGGTGTAAATGCTCACTGCACCCTTTCCGTGAGTGGTGTAGTCTTCAAAATAGGGTCACATGTGGGGGGTTCCACTGTTTTGGCATCATGGGGGCTTTGTAAATGCACATGACCCCCAAAAGCCCAATGGCGCTCCTTCTCTTCTGAGCATTGTAGTTTACCCACAGAGCACTTTACATCCACACATGGGGTATTTTCATACTCAGGAGAAAATGCCCACCAAAAGTTGTAACCCCATTACTTCTATTACCTCTTATAAAAATGGTAAATGTGGGAGGAAAAACTGCATTTTAGTGGAAAAAATAATTTTCATTTAAACATCCGAATTTACCAAAAAGTCGTCAAACACCTGTGGGGTGTTAAGGCTCACTGTACCCCTTGTTACATGCCATGAGGGGTTTAGTTTCCAAAATAGTATGCCATGTGGGTTTCTTTTGCTGTTATTGCACCATAGGGGCTTCCTAAATGCGACATGCCCCCAAAAAACCATTTCAGCAAAACTCACTTTCCAAAATCCTATTGTCGCTCTTTCCCTTCTGATCCCTCTAGTGCACACACAGAGCACTTTACGTTCACATATGAGGTATTTCCTTACTTGAGAGAAATTGGGTTACACATTTTGGGGGGATTTTTCTTCTTTTACCCCTTGTAAACATTCTACAAGAAAAAAAAGTCTACAAGAACATGTTAGGGTAAACAATGGAGATTTTGAATTTTCTCCTAAAGGGTTAACAAACTTTCTGAATGCCATTTTGTATACTTTGAGGGGTGCCTTTTTTATAATGGGGTAATTTATGGGGTATTTCTAATATGAAGGCCCCTCAAATCCACTTCAAAACTGAACTGGTCCCTGAAAAATTCTGATATTGAAAATTTTGGGGAAAATTGCAAAATTGCTGCTGAACTTTGAGGCGCTCTGATGTCTTCCAAAAGTAAAAACATGTCAACTTTATGATGCAAACATAAAGTAGACATATTGCATATGTGAATCAGTATATCATTTATTTGGTATGTCTATTTTCTTTACAAGCAGAGAACTTAAAAGTTAGAAAAAGGCAACATATTCAAATTTTTCATGAAATTTGGAAATTTTTCACAAAGAAATTATGCAAGTATCGACAAAAATTTACCACTAAGTTAAAGTAGAATATGTCATGAAAAAGCTATCTCGGAATCAAAAATTCATAAGTAAAAGCATCCCAGAGTTATTAATGCTTAAAGTGACAGTTGTCAGATGTGCAAAAAATGCTTGGGTTCTTAAGGTGAAAATGGGTTGGGTCCTTAAAGGGGTACTCCGCTACTCAGCGTTTGGAACAAACTGTTCAAAACGATGGAGCCGGCGCCGGGAGCTTGTGATGTCATAGCCCCGTCCCATCATGAAGTCATGCCTCGCCCCATCAATGCAAGGCTATGGGAGGGGGCATGACGGCACCTACACAGGAGGTGTAGGCAGCAGGGTCTCCCCACAGTACGCGTAGGCATCAGAATTCCCCCCCCCCAGTAGGTGTATACAGAAGAGTTAGAGTCCCCCCCCCCCCCAAGTACGTGCAGGCAGCAGAGTTTGTCTCCCCCCTCCCCATCCCTCTCAGGTTGAAAAAAAAAAAAGATGCTCACCTGATGTCCCACGCAGCGATCTTCTATGGAGCGCAGCAGCGGCCCGCGTCTTCCTTCCTACACAGTGCAGGCACCGATGAGTGACATCATCGGCGCCTGCACTGTGTGGGAGCAGAGGTCACGTCTCCTCTGTGTAAGTTGCAGCGCTGTCTGCTGGGGATCCGGAAGAAGTGTCCTAAATCCCTAGGAGCGGTGGCAGCAGCGGACCCTGTTCCCGACCGGGCCCTCAGATGACATCCAATTGGACCGGCCAGTCAGTCCGCCCCTGCGGTCAGGTCAAGCTGTGTAAACCTGAAGCTTTCACTCCCTATATTAGTATCTCTCCATATTATCAGTGACCTTAGTCCAAGCCACTGATAAGAACAGATACTGTATTTTACATTAGCTAAAATACTTTTCCTATAACCAGTATTCCTCCCCTAGGATAGATAATGAATGTTAGATCTCTGGGACCCCCTTATATCACTAGTCACTAGTACTGATCACTGCATCAATAGAATTGACAGGGGTAAGTGGACTCACCTGTCCCTCATTGGTGACCCCATGATGCGATCACAGGGTCCTGATGGTTGCCATGGCAGCTCCTGTCTGCCAAGTACAAAAGCCTATGAGGTCCAACCATAGACATAGTAACGAACAGTTATACTATGCTGTAGTCCAGATGAACTGCAGTATAGTAGAATGGCCATTTAACGTAAAAAAGTATAAAAATAAAATGTTTTTCAATAAATACATAATGTAAAAAATTTAATAAATGCCCCTTTCCCAATAAAGCCTTATGTAATCATAAAAAAACCTATACATAATTGATATCACCGCATTTGTAATGACTTGTACTATAAAACGGTAATGTCATTTATCCAAAGCGGTGACATTTGGCTCCAAAAAATGTAACAGAAATAATAAAAAGACAGGATGTATCGGAAAAATTGTACCAATAAAATGTATAGCTTGTCATACAAATAATCCCTCACACAAAGTGGTTAGGCAAAAAATAAAAAAAAGTTATGATTTTCCAAGCATGACAATACAATAGAGGGAGAAAAAAAAGATTGTGTTGTGAGGAGGAAAAAAAAAACATAGAAAAACTGTATAAATTGGGTTTTATTATAATTGTACCAATCCACAGAATAAAGATTTCCTAATTTTTACTGAATAGTGAATGCCAAAAACGCCATGTAGAGAATTTTAAATCGAGAAAAATGCTGATTGATAGTATTACATTTGTGTTGATGTAACACCACAAATGTAATACTAATATAAAGTGCAATATGTCACAAAAACAACAGTTGATTTCTCAGTGAAAACATTCTAAACTTATTAGTACTTTGGCTAGGTTTCCACACACGTTTTTTTTCTCTTGTTTTTTGGAAAACTGCAACTGTTTATGAGCCAAAGCCAGAAGTGTATTTAAATGGACACTGTCATAAAAAAAAAATTCACATATGATACAGTTTGTAAAAGAAAGAAGATTTGTAATTTACTCCCTGTAAAAAAAAAATGTAACAAAAAGTATTTTTATGTCACTATCATAGCCTTATAAATCTGGCCACTAGGGGTCTCTCTTCTAGTCCATCTTCAAATGATTGGATGGATCATAGGAAGTACGATCCTAAAATACTGTGGATTATTGAGCGCCATTCCTCAGAAAGAAGTAGTTGAGCATTTTTGGTAAAGAAACTCATACGTTTATTGGTAGGAGCACCTACCAATAAACTTATGAGTTTCTTCACCAAAAGTGCACAACTACTTGTTTCTCAGGAATGGAGCTCAATAATCCACAGTTTTTTTAGGATCGTACTTCCTATGATCCGTCTAATCATTTGAAGACATTTTTACAGTTGCCCTCAGAAGCATCAGGTTTTACGTGAAAGCTGCCGCCTCTTCACTACAAAGGATCTCCAGCAACAGAGCGAGTCTACGTGCAAGCATAGGTGTTGTGCTCTAAGCACAACACCATCTGGTAAGCCAGGTAGCGGTTTTAGGGGATCCTTGCTTTCCAAACATATTGCACTAGGAGTGCCTGTATTTTCCTATTTTTCTTTTACAGACCTTTCTAGTCCAGACTGCATTCTGTCTGCTCAAAAGCACATATTTTGGTCTCCTGGCAGGAGACCAAACTCAGGAAGTGCGGTCTGGCCATACACAGTGAATAGCACTCGCTCTCAGACTGTGTATGAAACAGGGAGAGCGAGTGCTATTCACTGCCTATGGCCAGGATATACAGTATGTTGTACAGTAAATAAGGCAGTGGTCACTAGTGACCAGGAACGTTGTCACCAATTTACTAAAAATTATCATATGTCATTTTTAGCATGGAAGACGGTGAGAAAAAGGACAAAGCTAAAGCTGAAGAACAGTCTGAATTATTGGAAAGTAAAACAGGGCCAAGAATTAAGAGGAGAAGAGGCCAGAAAAAAGAAGTGCCTGAAGCATTTATGGCTAATTTCCTGGCAGGACTGGAGATTTACCAGACCAAAATGCTGGTAAGAGATAAAATGAGTTAAGAATCTGAATGGTTACTATAGGGAATTTTTTCTACTTTTTAGTTGCACTAGTTTTTAAATCTATACCTTCCTGTTATTCTATTATAACAGATGAGATTAATACAGTCTATAAAAAGAAGTCGGTACACCATATGTGAGCAATTTTTTGCTTTGTTTTTGTTTTTTAAATGCTCTTAGACTTTTTGTCTTTTAAATGCCAAAAAATAACTGTAAATTGCAAAGTTTCGAGCTGCCAAGAGCCCTTTTTAGAATATAAGTCAGGAGACCTGAAAGGAGGGGCGTCAAACAAACAAAACATAAGTAAGCCCATGACACACATTTACTTTTAAGAGCATTATATTTTTTCATCGGTAAATTGACATCCAGTTGTCCTCTGATCTTGATATTAGGTCAGCTAACTGCTTTCCTGCTGGTTTCATCACAAAAGTGGGAAAACTGCCTCTACTTAGGTTTCAGACTATGTCTGTCACCTTTGTGTAGTGAAATGTCCATTGGTGAATTTTATATGGACTTTTGAGTCTCGGACAGCATTGTTATCTGCTGTGGTTCTTGAAAGCTAATGTATACACAGAGAGAAGGAGCAGTGTTGTCATGTATGAAGAAGCCATGGCCATAGATAAAAACAGCAACCAACTGTGGTCACTATCATTATCATGAGGGCACTAGGTCATTTGAAAAGGGGAGCAAAGTCCTCCACTCTATACATGTACCGGTTTCTGGACTCCTGATACACCCTTTTTGGAGAATTTTATTCTTATACCACTATGATACTACAATGTTGACCAGGTCTAAAACCCAGGGCTGGTATACAGTTGTATACATCCAGTATTCAATTTTGTATGAGATTTTATGACAACCAGACAGTATGACAGCATTAGATCCATTTTGTGGTATTTAAACCTCCCCGTTGCCCGGTTTTAACAAGGACACAAGGAAAGGTGTCAAACACTCCATAAAAGCATTGTCCTGGCAAGTCTGAATAAAGAACCAACCAGTCCTCTTTGGTAACACACAGAACACAATACAAAGCTATTCACAACTTAGGTAAGATGGCTGTCTCCATTGTCATGTAACAATTAAAGTGTTACAATCAAAATAAAAATAGAATGGGGGGAAAAAAGAATATGCTCCAGTATATTGCTTAAAATAGTATAAAAATTAGGTGATTAAATTCTCTTTAATGAATAAAGTAAGCCAGTGTCTATTAAATAGGTGGAGAATAAAAGGTTTTGCCTTCGGCAATCCAATAGTATACAGGCAAAGTGACCCATTTTTCTTTGCATTCCATGCAAGATGAACTTGCTACATCTTCTATTGACTACCATGCAGGAGTAATGTAACTGCTGTCTGCTTGCCCTACTTGTGCAATGTCACAGTCTTTCAGAAACGATCCATCTTCTTGTTTTAAATTGCCCTTCTGTGCCTCTCGAGAGAAGAAAAAAGTTACTTAGCCTAGATAAAAATGAAATTTTACATTTGATGATCATTTAAAGGCTTAAACCAAATGGTTAGAATTAGAAAATGATCAGATCTTTGTGTGTAGATTACAGTAAAATACAAAACTCTTTATAACTAAATATACATCCAAGATGTATTGTAAATGCTTTAATCTTTATTTTTTGTGTCCCTCTTTTCAGAATTACCTGGCCAGAAATTTCTACAATCTCAGATTCCTCGCTCTCTTTGTGGCATTTGCCATTAACTTTATTCTATTGTTCTACAAGGTAATGTTTTCTGTATGATAAAATTTTTTTGTTCTGAATCATAGAGTGGTCCACAGTCAAACTACTTTACGAATAGAATATTTCCTACATTGCTGAATCCATTGTCTCCTTATGAGGAAGACTTTCTTTGAAGACGCACTCTATGTGTGTCTTCTCAAGACAAATCTTTCATCGTCCGGATCATATTGTAGCTCCGCTATGCTTTCTTTAGCCTCTGTCAGCCCACAAGCTCCTCATTATGTTGCTCTGCTGCTGTCTATGTGGTAGGAAGGTTAAACATTGAAAGGAGAAAATGTATTTGGAGTTTCTGTGTACTGAAGTTTGTACAGACTTTGTCAGGGTATCATTGGAAATAGATGAATGTCTCAGGAAATGTTAGGAAACATTATTAATTCTTCTTGTTAGGATTTGGCAATGCAAACAATGTGAATGCTTCATTAGCCACTATATGCAGCACTTACATAATACGACCACAGTATGACTAGATTATTATTATTACTATTATTAAATACCACTTTACTTTGCACATCTCCCTAGGTCACAGAGGAGCCAGCAACTGAAGACAACGATAATGATTCCAACATATGGAACACTTACACAGAAGATGAGGAAGATGCAGAAGAAGGAGCTGTATATTTTGTATTGCAAGAAAACACTGGTTACATGGCTCCAACATTGCGCATCTTGGCTATTATTCACACCATAATCTCTTTTCTCTGTGTTATCGGTTATTATTGTCTTAAGGTAGGCAGCATTCCTAATGGATGACAAAAATCTTGCTTAACTACCTCATAGGTGTAACCAACTTCTACACATACTTGCACAATATTAGGTCCCCTGAGCCATCATCTAGAAGTCACAAACATATAGTTAACACTTTTAGCACCTGTAGAGGATCATTGTTCACAATGATAAAACATGAGAATACCTACAACTTAATTACCTTGTACTTAAAAGAAGATAATACAACCAAGAAATTTACTGTACATAATACAAAATATCTTGCTACAGTTCCATACATAAACGTTACTATTTCCAGCACTAATCCCATGAGTGGTGAACTGATCTTAGGTTGCATGGGACCTATATTTACAGACTTACAGTATAGTTCCTTGTCATATTGAGATCCAGTAGTTCTGGTATTGACCTTCATTTAATTGCTCAGTGACACTCACTCTGATTTATATGCACCAAAGAAGTCATATACAGCAGCATCCAGTTTAATTTTGTGCACCTCTCTCTTTCATTGGAAAAAAAAAACAATAGTCTCGCTCAAAGATTTAGATATTTGTAATACTCAAATGTCAGTGATGCAACTGTCTATGGACACTTCCATACACTTCTGAAAACTTTCATGCACCGTATTAATGGTAGCAATGGCTTATCTTAAGTGCAAACACCTTACCCCCACAAGCGTAAATTGTTAAGCCACTCATATACAGACCATCCACAAAAAACTGAAATATCCTTCAGCTCACCATACCTGCATGTACAGTAGCTTATTAAAAAGTCTTCACCTTGGAGCTCGGAGAGCCCTAGGGCACCAGGGTCAAAATCCACAAAAAGAAGATCCAGGTCTTAAGGATATAGTAGTACAAGAAAAACCCATTCTTTATATTGCACATACAAAAGAGTTATATAACATGAAAGGATCATAAAAGTATGTGCAGCAGAATTTTGTGTGGTTTTAGAAAAAAAATAATTGATTTGTGCGACATGCTTGACGGGTCAGGGTGACATTACTGAAAGGGTGTAACTCAAATATGCCACTGTGCATGCTAAAAAAAAGCGCCAACACTTTGATGCCTATTTTTGGCTTAATATGAGCCTAAATATAACATTCTATAAACTTAAAATACTTAAACTAGATGGTTTAACACCTTAATGGTGCCATTAATAGTGTATGGAGAAGGCTCGGGACACCAGCCCGCTGCATACCTGGCGGCCCCCGTTTGCTTTCAGCAACAGAGGGCTGCTACTGTCACTGACTGGGGTGTTTAAACTGTGGTAGAGCTAGCTACATCATTAGAAGTGCACTGACTGGATCGGTCATGATGCAATCAATTGTCATAGTGGTCAGAGACCAGCCGTGGATTAACTATTGCTACAGGCTGGCTATGGCTAATGGATCAATGCAAAACAACACAGCAAACATTTCAGTAATCCAATTTAGGAAGATAAAATACGTGTAAGACTTGATGAAAATGGGGCAATGTAAGGGGGAAGTAATAACAACCACTTGAGGTTAATATTGCTTGTTATTGCACACGCAAGTTTTTTTTTTTTTTTTCATCTAGTCTGTGCCCTCAACGCTATTGCTACTTCAGCTCATATAAAAGAGAAGGACAGTGTTTAAAGCAGCAATATAAGGCTCCTACACAAACAAAATCCCTTTAGAGAAAGATTTCTTTCTACAAATCTGAAGGACGGAATTGATTATTAATGTGTGAACACTGACGCATAGATAACAGAGAAAAATGTTTATTGGGAGTCATTTTCTATCAAAACCTGTTTATTCCTCTAGGGAATAAAAAAATTTAATACATGAAATAAACATCTTCTATATACATCATGCATACTGAAAAGTGATAGACATATCCATTCTTTCCTATCTGTTCTTTTTAAAAGGTGTGAATAAATAATGCAGATACCTGGATGTTAATCATGCTTTTCCTTCTGTTCTCTCCCTAAAGGTTCCTCTGGTCGTGTTTAAAAGAGAGAAAGAAATTGCTCGCAATGTAGAGTTTGATGGCCTGTATATTACAGAACAACCCTCAGATGACGACATCAAAGGGCAATGGGATCGTCTTGTTATAAATACCCCGTAAGAAATTCAGCTTTTTTCTTTTGCTTATACTCTCCATTATGTCTAAAGATGTAGCAAAGTCTAGTTTGTTGGTCCATTGGTTGTGCTTCCACATTATTACATGTGTGCTGTCTACAATATGCATGATCAGCAGAATTTTATTTTTGGTAGCATTAGGAGATGTCTAGCACTGGGGTGCTCCATAGAGTGGGCCAACTAGGCAGGATATTTTCCCCAAGCTTGGGAGTTTCTCAATGCAGTTCTTCTATCTCCCCCAGTGCAATTGAGATATTGGAG
This sequence comes from Hyla sarda, assembly GCF_029499605.1. Classification (NCBI taxonomy): domain Eukaryota; kingdom Metazoa; phylum Chordata; class Amphibia; order Anura; family Hylidae; genus Hyla; species Hyla sarda. The sequence goes on from NC_079199.1 coordinate 62,165,781, forward strand.
AAAAAACAACAGGATATATGTAACCTTGAAGAGGACCTGCCATCACGGTCATGCTGCCTAAACCTCACGTTATCGGGCAGTCCCCAGCGGTTTCTCCCTGCCCTATTAGCCTTAACTGATAGATCTTTCCCTGTTTAGGTAGAAATCTATCAAGGTCAACAGGGAAGACAGAGACCACTCTGGTAGCTCATGGTTCAGGCAGCATGAAAGTGATGAGAGGTCCCCTTTAAGGAGACATATATTCTGCTGTCTTTTTTCCAATATCTCTATTGCACCGGGGGAGATAGAAGAACTGCACTGAGAAACTCCGTAGCTTGAAAAAAATATTCTGCCTAGCTGTAGTGCCACGCATGAATACAGTTTCCCTTTAAATGGTACCTGTCATCATCAATGACATTTTATATATTATAGATAAGCCTATTTCAATTACTTTTCTGATAACATTTTGTTACTTTATGTATTAAATTGGCACTGTCAGATACAAAAACTTTTTAGATATTGTACATCTTGACAAAACATAACATTTTCCTATGAAGTATTTTAGAAAGGTTAATTTACTTTTTATATAAATACCGGTTTATAAAATCTTGGCTTTGTCCAAGCTTAAGCACAGGCATGGACAAAGTCCAGTAAGTGAGGGTGGGCTAGCACTCCTCTGTGCTCTCTCTTGTCTGATAGCACTCCTCTGTTTTCTCTCCTGTCCTATCAGACACAGAGGAGTGCTAGCCCACCCTCACTTAATGGACTTTTTCCATGCCTGTGCTTCAGCTTGGACAAAGCCATGATTTTATAAGCCATGATTTCTATAAAAAGTAAAATAAAATCTTACAGTGTCCATTTAAATAACCCCTAAAAGTTTCTTCCTGCCGGCAGTCCTGCTAGCAGATTGTCTCTTGCAGCAGCCTGGCAGAGACAAAAGTGAGGAAATGCAGGTGGGACCTCGGCTCAGCACAGTGTATAGAGCTGAATATTTCAGCTCCCTTTCCCTTTGAGATGAGCTAGACGTAAAGCAGAGTTTCACAATCAGGGCGCCTCCAGCTGTTGCAAAACTACAACTCCCAGCAAGCCTGGACAGTAAAAGGCTGGGAGTTGTAGTTCTGCAACAGCTGGAGGCACCCTGGTTGGAAAACTCTGCTTTACAGTCTAGCTCATCTCAAAGGGAAAGGGAGCTGAAATATTCAGCTCTATACACTGTGCTGAGCCGAGGTCCCATGATTCCTTCAGTGCATAGTGCTAAATATTGTGCTAAGTATTGTGCTGTATATTTCTGCTTACTTTTGCAGCTGCTGGGCAGAGCTCAGAAATAGAGATGAGCGAACTTACAGTAAATTCGATTTGTCACAAACTTCTCGGCTCGGCAGTTGATGAATTATCCTGCGTAAATTAGTTCAGCCTTCAGGTGCTCCGGTGGGCTGGAAAAGGTGCATACATTCCTAGGAAAGAGTCTCCTAGGACTGTATCCCCCTTTTCCAGCCCATCGGAGCACCTGAAAGCTGAACTAATTTATGCAGGATAAGTCATCAACTGCCGAGCCGAGAAGTTCGTGACGAATCGAATTTACTGTAAGTTCGCTCATCTCTACTCAGAAACTGTAGAGTTCAGAGCTGAGGGAGGTGTGTGCAGTCTAAGCCAATCACAGCTCATCACATTTTACTGCTCTCAGCTGTGTGTAGCAGAGGGCTCCAAATGATGTCACACTTGCTGACTGAAACTGAGCAGATTAAGCACAATATCAAGGTAGAAAATAAAAAACAAAGGCAGTTGGTGGGGAGGGAACTGGGAGGATTAAAAAAATTATCAAGATCATGACAGGTACTCTAAGTTAAATGGAACCTGTCATCAGTTATATACTGCCTGGATCTCAGGTCATCAGGGCAGTCCCCAGTGACTTCCCCCTGCCCTGCCAGCTTAGAACAGAGCTAGTAAAATCAGGAGAAGTCACTGGGGGCTGCTCTGATCATTTGAGATTTAGGTACTATGAAAGTTTCCATTTAAAAAAGTTGGCATATATAAAAAACATAATATTGGCTCCTATGCATAAGATAGGATCTCAATGAAAAAAATACAAAGAAACCAGTACTCAGAGGAGGAGGAGATTGCAGATAAAAGATGAAACCATAATATATGGCATACTTAATTAGATTGGGGGAAAAATACATAACTAATATCCAATTCCCCCCTTCTCGATGTCGCCCATATCCAATATATACTTCAACTTCCAATGGTGACATCAAAGGAACAATCCTTGTTTTGTTCTTCTATGATTTTATTAAGTACTACAGCACAGCAACATGTTTCTGAGATTACACAATACCTCCTTTGTCAGGCATAAATTAAAGCAGTTATCCAGGAAAAAAACTTTATATATATATATATATATATATATATATATATATATAAACTGGCTCCAGAAAGTTAAACAGATTTGTAAATTACTTCTATTAAAAAATCTTAATCCTTTCAGTACTTTTGAGCTTCTGAAGTTAAGTTGTTCTTTTCTGTCTTAGTGCTCTCTGATGAAACGTTTATCAACCTATAGATCCCTATTAATAGGAATCCAAAAAATCCCTAATTTCCCATATATATTATCTTTATGGTGAACCCACAAGCTTTATTAAAGTAATTGTGCATAAACATATAATGAAGACTCACATAAATTAAAAATTAGCAGAGCAGCAGCTCAGTGTTTGAACGGATATCTAGCTACTGTACATCACGGCCAGTGTACTCCAGCCTATTCTGATTGGCTATACTAAAGTGGAGATGCCCGGCGTGCCTGCAGTGCACGCTGAGTAATTTCTGAGCTACTGCTTTGCTTTATATTAAAATTGAGTCCCTACTCTGCCCCCCTCGACATGTTTCGCTGCCTCTGCAGCTTTATCAAGAGGTAGCGGGCATATGAAATGTATCTCGGGAACCGCCCAGTTTAGAAGAGGTTTGCTATGGGGATTTTCTTCTAAACTGGGCGGTTCCCGAGACACGTGTCATCAGAGAGCACTTAGAAAAGAACAACTCAACTTCAGAAGCTCATAAGTACTGAAAGGATTAAGATTTTTTAATAGAAGTAATTTACAAATCTGTTTAACTTTCTGGAGACAGTTGATATAAATATATATATATATATATATATATATATATATATACAGTTTTTTCCTGGATAATCCCTTTAAACTCATACTAACAGCAATATACAGTATATACATAGAAAAATGATCAATAACACTCTCACCTGTACATGCCGACAGTGTCTTCCCGCACTGGGCTCGTAATCTAAAAAGAAAGCAGAAGGCGCTCCATGTGCAGGATCAGCAGGTCAGGCCCATAGGGAGGGGGAAGAGATCTATCCCACGCCGCTTACCAGAGTTGGTTGTGTGCACACACACAACAATGGTAAGCGCCTGAAAGTGTATGTGTCCTCATCCGCAGCCCTCCTTGAGAACGATAGGTTAGCAGATAGGCCGTGGGAGTAGGAGAAATCGGCGCTGGATGAAGGAGCCAGGAGAGGTAGCGGCATAAAATCAAGGCAGGTTTATTGGATGCAACGCGTTTCGCTGCGCATGCTTAGCTTCATCAGGCATGACAGTATTGGGCTTGCATGGGGTATAAATACCTCCATGTGTTAACCCTTTATATTGCATAAAAAAGTTGTATATACCAAAAATATAAATAAGACATGAACATTACATAAAATACATGTCGCTCTCCATATCTTATAACATACATATAACAATTAAAAAATCTGTAACATGTACCAATTAAATCAAAAACACAAAAAGGTATATTGTATATAAAGAAGTATTCTGCTGGGGGTTAATATCCTCCAAGGACACAGACCGCGTACATCGCTTCTCTAATCCTGGATCTCGAGGCGAAGCCGCAGAGTGTGAATGGGGAACATAAAAAGAAGCAACCATACAAACGGTAAACACCAAAAAATTCACAATCTATTGACATCAACTAAAGCTCACAAGTTGTCAGGTCAGATCCACAGATACCGCACTGGGCTCGGGACAACTTCAGTACCGTGTGCCATCTCTTTGGCATTGCACTCCACTGCTGATGACTTCCTTTTAGTGGAATGCAAGATGCATGGATATCTGGAAGTGACGTCCCTCCCGAGACCAGTGTCCAACTGTGGAACGCATATCAAATAATTAAGTTTTGTACAATAAAATTTATTTAATCTTTTCAATTCAATATATAACAAAATAATGTAATAATCACTGTCTGCATGGACTATACCAAGTTAAATAAATTGATAAATATGAATATATATAAAAATAGGTCTATATTTCAACACTAAATACCAATATCAATGGTCTAAGTAAATATATATATGTCCCATAGGTAAAAATTCTTCTTAAAATATCCGTATTTACAGGATCACACACAGGGTGGATGTCTGGATATACACTAACTCGTGAATAAACTGCTCAAAAAAATAAAGGGAACACTAAAATAACACATCCTATATCTGAATGAATGAACTAATCGTATAAAATACTTTCATCTCTACATAGTTGAATCTGCTGACAACAAAATCACACAAAAATGATCAATGGAAATCAAATTTATTAACCCATGGAGGTCTGGATATGGAGTCACATTCATATTCAAGTGAAAAACCACACTACAGGCTGATCCAACTTTGATGTAATGTCCTTAAAACAAGTCAAAATGAGGCTCAGTAGTGTGTGTGGCCTCGACGTGCCTGTATGACCTCCCTACAACGCCTGGGCATGCTCCTGATGAGGTGGTCTCCTGAGAGATGTCCTCCCAGGCTTGGACTAAAGCATCTGTCAACTCCTGGACAGTCTGTGGTGCAATGTGGTGTTGGTTGATGGAGCGAGACATGATGTCCCAGATGTGCTCAATCGGATTCAGGTCTGGGGAACCGGCGGGCCAGTCCATAGCATCAATGCCTTCCTCTTGCAGGAACAGCTGACACACTCCAGCCACATGAGGTCTAGCATTATCTTGCATTAGGAGGAACCCAGGGCCAACTGCACCAGCGTATGGTCTCACAATGGGGTCTGAGGATCTCATCTCAGTGCCTCATGGCAGTCAAACAAGACGGGAAGGGTTGGCACTCAAGCCCGTGGTGGTGCTCGCGGAAAGCTGGATACTGGAAAAGTGAAGGAGTCCTGGAACTCACTAAATTCTTTTGCCAATTGTTGCATGTTTTATTCACACATATGCAAATCACAAATAGTCACAAATTTGTGATTTGTATCTGTGTGAATAAAACACGCTACAATTGGCAAAATAATTTAGTGAGTGCCAGGATTCCTTCACTTTTCCTAATGGCAGTCATACTACCTTTGGCAAGCACATGGAGGGCTGTGTGGCCCCCCCTAAAGAAATGCCACCTCACACCATTACTGACCCACTGCCAAACCGGTCATGCTGGAGGATGTTGCAGGCAGCAGAACATTCTCCACGGCATCTCCAGACTCTGTCACATCTCTCACATGTGCTTAGTAGGAACCTGCTTTCAGCTGTGAAGAGCACAGTGTACCAGTGGCGAATTTGCCAATCTTGGCGTTCTCTGGCAAATGCCAAACATCCTGCACGATGTTGGGCTGTAAGCACAACCCCCACTTGTGGACGTCGGGCCCTCATACCACCCTCATGGAGTCTGTTTATGACCGTTTTAGTGGACACATGCCCATTTGTGGCCTGCTGGAGGACATTTTGCAGGGCTCTGGCAGTGCTCCTCCTGTTCCTCCTTGCACAAAGGCGGAGGTAGCGGTCCTGCTGCTGGGTTGTTGGTCTCATATGGCCTCCTCCATGTTTCCCGATGTACTGGCCTGTGTTCTGGTAGTGCCTCCATTCTCTGGACACTACGCTGACAGACACAGCAAAGTACACAAGCAAATCTAAGAAATTAAATGAATTCGCCTTTCTATATCTAAACATATACAAAATAAAGTGTAATGATATCAAGGAAAAAACCTGTAAACACATACATGATAAAAGTACAACATAGCTAAAATATTATATTTAAATATACAAGGGACTGGGAGGGTGATACAATTATCTTTCCTTCCTTTTGCTTAATAAACCTGTTCTAGACTCTTGTTAAGACCAAAGGGGCACAAAGTATTTAATTTAAAAATCTAAAACATCTCTTTATGGCAAAGGGACTTATAGTTTTGAGTTACTCTCATTAATGAGGGATCCCTATTATGATGACTATGATGATCAAAGTGTCTCGAGACACTATGTAAAATATACCCATTACAGATATTTGACCTATGTTTATTTATATGTTGCCTTAGGCTATTGATGGTTCTACCTATATATTTCAAATTGCAAGGACACTCTATCATATATATTACATAACAACTCGCACAATTGAGAAACTCTTTAATCTGGTAGGCGTTACAATCTCAAAATGTGTTCTTTTATTGCATATATTGTGGCAACACTTATACCTACTCATACCACACTTATATACTCCCTTAATTTAGAGCCACCAAAGTGGGTCCCTCTTTTGATATTGGCAGGTTCTACTTTTTTTGCTTTAGAGGGATGGATGGTGCAATGATGTTCTTCAAGGTTTTCCCTTATAGTCAGATGAAGAGAATTCTTCAGAATTTCTCTTCTGATATTGATTGTAGACAACAACTATGAAACATTAAAGAACGATTCCTACAGAAGGGCTATTTGAAACCCTTAGTGGAGGGAGCACTTGTTAGAATAGAACCATTGAAGCAAGAAGAATGTCTAGTGACTAAAGAGACAGAAAAAATAACGAAGTAACAACAACAACAAAAAAAGATCAAAATATGAATGAAGAAAGTACCATCAATTTAGTACTCCTTACAAGATATAATGTGTCCCACAATCAAATTACAGATATCCTGAATAAAAAAATGGGGTCTCATCAAGGTGGATCCAATTTTAAGGATTAAAGTACAGGATAGGCCTAGGTGTATATTTAGAAAGACCAAAACATTGAAGAACATCATTGCACCATCAATCCCTCTAAAGCAAATAGTAGAACCAGCCAATATCAAAAGAGGGACCCTTTTTGGTGGCTCTGAAATTAAGGGAGTATATAAGTGTGGTATGAGTAGGTGTAAGTGTTGCCACAATATATGCAATAAAAGAACACAGGAGGTGAGGGTTGCCCCTACCAGATTAAAGAGTTCCTCAATTGTGTGAGTTTTTACGTAATATATATGATCGAGTGTCCTTGCAATTTAAAATATATAGGTGGAACCATCAATAGCCTAAGGCATAAATAAACATAGGCCGAATATCTGTAATGGGTATAATTTACATAGTGTCTCGAGTCATCATAATAGGGATCCCTTGGAAAGGTTTCATCTATTATCTGGAATCTCCTCCTCTGAGCGCTGGTTTCTTTGTATTTTTTTCCCATTGTTCTCTGCACGGACATACATGAGACTTCCGATCATTCGAGCACCCTCCACAGAAGTGGATATTGGGAACAATAGAGGTAGAAGACACATGTACTACTGTGCTATCCTGGCTTCTAGGTGTTAGTGGAGGGATATACCAGACAGATGCTGGTGTTTCCCACCGCATACACCGGGTGAGTGACTTTTATTTTCCATTCTTCCTATTATACTTTTATACTTTTTAGTCCTATCTGGATTGGAGCACCACCTTAATTTTTGTTTTAGACATCTTTTAGGATAGGATCTAACTCTCTTCTTGCAGGGGGTCCAACTGTTGGTATCCACCCCCCCCCCCCCCCCCCCCCATCCCAATCTCAAGAATGGGAACCCAAGTCTGCTGTCAAAATGGAGCAGCGATGTACCTTGTTATGCAGTCACCACACTCACCTCCTCGGGGATAACAGGGCGTGGCCACATAACCAATGAAGGAATGAATCCACATCAAAAGTAGAAATGGATCCAAACAATCATAAAAATTGAAGGTAAAAATTTACTGTATTTATTTAAAAAACATGCAACAGGTTTTAAAGCCGATCTGGCTTCTTCCTCAGATGCCTGAGGAAGCAGCTGGATCGGCTTTGAAATTCGTTGCATGTATTTTAAATAAATACAGTGATTGTTTTTACCTTAAATTTTTGATTGTTTGGATCCACTTTTACTTTTAATGTGGATTCATTCCTTCATCTGTGACGTGGTTGCTCCCCGTTATCCCTGAGGACGTTAGAGTGGTGATTGCATTATTTCGGGGCCTTGGAGCATGTTTGGGAAGGAGCAAGCAGCAGCAGCCGAGCCATTATTGCTTTGATTTAAAAAAAAACTTATGTTTTCTTGAGTTGTGCTGGTCTTGCAGAACTTAAATAGGTGAGTGGTTCCTTTGTGTCCACTTCATTGTTGTGATTTTTGGAGGTTCTACACATGGGAGTGCTCGTTTGTGTTTTTTTTTTTTTTTATGTTATGGAAGCCTGAGGATAGGGGATAACTTGTCATTATGGGAAAACTGTTTTAAAGCCAGGATAATTTTTTTAATATGCCAACTTTTTTAAATGGAAACAGTCATAACTTTTATACTACCTGAAATTCGAATCGTGAATTTTATAATGCTGTGCTGCAGTTGGTGTGAATAATGTGACCTATTATTGTTCTGTTTGCAGGTCTTTTCCTAATAATTACTGGGATAAATTTGTTAAAAGAAAGGTACGTTGTTAATCCTGAGTGCACATTTGCTGGGAATCCATATTCTGCATCATTGTGTTATCATGGGTGTATAACATGTATAATATCCAACATATAAAAACAGGGAATGCTGCTGCGCTAACATTACATTACTATATTGTTGCTTTTCTATCCTCTTACCCTTCTATATACTGCAATGCTCTAAGAAGCCACACATTAAACCTTACACTAGTTGTTTGAGTTTTACATTTTAATCAGAGTGTAACCTCCAGTAGCTAAGTTTCCATGGATATTAAGTCTTATGGAAGAAATGTTAAGTCCCAGCTGAGCACAATGTGCATTTACAGTATGAAGTGCTGCCTGAAATCTACATCTCAGTGTTACAACCCCTGGCTATAGCAGCATGAGAAAAAAAATGAACACATAGTATATGAATACTGGTTAATATGATATTCTTATATCGGGTTGGTACACAGTAAATATGTACAGGCCAGGGTCTACCAAACCTATGCTAAATAGATAGATAGAATTTCAAGTCAACTGCATTCAAATAAGATATACTACAGTGTACAGTTTACTAGGAAGATTTTTTAGATTTAACATCACAATGTCATAATTTCCCAATATGTTCTCTGTGCTTAAATGTCCCTGTTGTTAACTAGTTGCACATATTAAATTGTATCTATCTCTAGTATGCAGCCTTATTAGAGTTCTCTGTATTTTGCCTTTGCGACTATTAACCATTGGTCAAGCAGACCTGTAACTATAATAAGCTGCTCTTCAGTAGGGTTTCATATTTAGGTGATAGATGCAGTCATTCCAGATCATCCGTGGCAGCACACAATGGGTTAATGCTTTACTCATTAACCTGAGAACAGAAAACACGCACAAGCAGTAATACAGAGACAAGTAATTAGCACTAATTAGGGTCCAGCCCCCTTTCTCTTATAAGTAGTACCCAAAAACACACCAGTACTCGTATTTTGTTTCTCTTCTTGAAGACAGTAGACACCGAGAGACAAGTAAGCCTCTAAATCACAGGTTCCTGTGATCCCTGGGGCATATTTACGGGTGGATGTAAACCAGGAGTTCTCCTGGTCCCTCAACCTTCCCGCTACCCATAAAAAGTACCTGGGAGCCAAGGGGTAGGAACTGCCAGTCAGGACCTCTTCTCTGGTTAGAAGGTAAGTCCTGATGTTCCGGGGGGCCTGCGACGGTGAGCCGGCTCATTAACAGCATGTTCGCGATTGTCAGTGCCGCTGGAGGAAGCGATGCATGCGCAGGATGCGCTAATCATGTTTTTGTGCATGCGCATGATGCGATCGGATATGGCCATGCGCAAATTACGAATTTCCAGCGGGGGATTTAAAAATGTGCCGGGAATCGTAATCTGAACCCTACACTCTGCCGGGGCAGCAGATCGGCTGAGAGGTTCAGATATTTGGCTCTTCCCCCTACTATGTTTCCATAGCGCAGGTCTTGTTGATTGGCATCCTGTATCTATAATATTAGGATGTCTGAGAGAGCAGGAGGAAAGAAGAAGAGGAAGTCTAGGCATGAGGCCTGTATTAAGTGCCATCAGCCCTTACCTGAGACCTGGGACAAGGATACTTGTGAGACCTGTGAGTCTGTCCCCTACCCCTTCAACCCCTATGGAACCCGAGGCATTTTTAGGTTTGTTAAAAGGGGAACTTACCTCTACCTTTCAGGAAGTGGTAGCATCTGTGCAGGGAAAGAATAAAAAAGAGTAAACCATCTGTGGCGAACCGGTCCTCACCGGAATCATCGGATTCCTCCAGCGCTATCATTTTGTCCGACTCTGAAGAGGAATCGGATGTGGAGCACTTGTATCATTTTCAAAAAGTACATAAGATTATCTCAACAGTTAAGTCAGTACTGGAGTCTGATAAAGACATTTTTGCTAAACCTGCGAAGGATCGGCTGTTTTATTTCCTTCAATGTCAGGGTAAAGAATTTCCATCTCATCAGCTGATTCCGCAGTGGAGAGAGAAGGACTGGGATAAGCCGTAAAAGCCACAGGTCTGGGAGTAAAATTCAAGTCTGTGTATAGACTGAATCAAGTGTCTTGTTCTTCATGGGAGAACCCACCTAAAGGGGACCTAGCAGCTGCAAGATTGGCAAAAAAAAAATCAGTTTTTCCCTCAGAAGAGTCATGCAGGCTCCCGTGCAAGATGTTAAAATCAAAGAGTCATTTATTCCAATGCCAGGGTAAAACAGACGCGTTTCGGAGCTTGAACGGCTCCTTTTTCAATGTTAAAATTGGCTTGTGCACATTCAATAGAAAATGCAGGGTATATATAGGGCAACAGACAGGCACCAAATAACTTTAATTGGAGTGATCTGACGTCATCACTACCCTCGGGAGGAACACATGTTGATGACGTCTGGTGTAAGCAGTGTCCGATGACATCTACTCTTTTAGACAACTAAATAGGGGTGTGTTGTTTACATCATAATAAACTAATCATACTTGGAGTATGCATCACATTTCACAATACAATAGGGAGACAATCAGTAGCAAGAAAGAATGATGTCTGTTTAGATATGCGCATGGCAGAGTCCGTGCTATCAGTGTCATGCCAATCCAACGAGTGTAACTAGGAACGCCACCCGCAAGGGATCTAAGCACTGGTGGAGTTGAATGAACTAAGGGTTGACACAGTCTCTATCTGCGCATGGATAGATGGAGTGGTTTTCAATAACATGAGCTACTTCTATTAGTTTCCCTCGTACAGTCCCTGAGCGTAACTTTTTATGAATGAACCCGAGGTCATAAGAGTTCGTGCATGGAGAGAAAGGCAGATGGCATTTGTAAGAAAACCTACTCGGCTGCTTCTGCATCAGCCAAAGAACCAGAATCTTATTCTTCCGGTAGCTAAAGCCTTACGGGTTTGGCTATCTCATCTCACACAGGACCTTCAGGAAGGAGTCGCCAGGAAAGAGATATTAAACAATATCCCTATTATGAAGACGGCAGCAGATTTTCGTGGTGACATTTCTCTGGACATCCTTAAGTTGGCCTCAAGGTCCATGGCCCTGGCTAACGCTACTAGAAGGGCCTTTTGGATCAAGCAATGGGACGGAGATATCCCAGCAAAATATAGTTTTGTGTCTTTGCCCTTCCACCCTTCTTCTCTTTTTGGGACACAGCTGAAGGACATACTAAAGTCCTTAAGCGAAGAAAAGGGAGAGTCTTTTCCCAGTAAGAAGAATCCAAGCTTCAAACCCTACAGGAGAAACTATAGAAGATCTCCTAGGAGACAATATTCCTTTCGCCACACGGATAAAAGAAGGCAAAATAGAGGAAGACAGGACCAGAGTGGAACATCAAAGAAAAAGTCCTTTGCTCTCAAAAGTACTGAGCAATGACGTGGGGCCTCTGGTGGGCGCCAGGCTCAGACATTTTGCAGAAATCTGGTCTCAGACATCCTCAGATGCCTGGGATGCATCCACCATAAAAAAGGATACTCCCTAGAACTCAAGGAGAAGCCTCTAGACAGATTCCTAATAAGCAGAACCTCCAATCTGATCATTCTGCAGCTAGTGGAACAGTTCGTCCAGAAAAAAGCCCTCGAAGAGGTTCCATCTACAGAGGAGGGCGAAGGTCACTATTCCCCGGTGTTCGTGGTCCCAAAGGCAGGAGGAGATTGGAGGTTAATTACAGATCTGTCTTACTTGAACGACTTCTTTGTCAAGAAAACGTTCAGGATGGAATCCATTTCCTCAGCTGTTCTGAATATTAAGAAAGGGGATCATCTTGCCTCAATAGATCTCCAGGATGCATACTTGCATGTTCCAATCCTGAGAACGCATCGGAAATTTCTGAGGGTGGCAGTCCGGGAAGGAGAGAGGATTCATCATCTGCAGTTCACATGTCTGCCATTTGGAATAACCTCAGCCCCAGGAGTTTTAATGAAAATTGTGGCAGTATTAGCCGCAAACCTCAGGATCAGGGGCATGCATGTGACACCATATCTGGACGATTGGCTACTGAGAGCGCCTTCGGATCAAATTCTGATTTGTCATTTTCAGACTACCATTCAAGTTCTTCAGTCCCACGGCTTCCTAATAAATTGGAAGATTCAGTGGAGATGAAGCAACGTATCTCAGCGGAGAGAATCAGGAACATATGTCACTCAGTGAGGCATTTTGTTTCTCTCAGAGCTTGCTCCATCAGGTACGACATGAGGATCCTAGGCTTTCTCACATCCACGCAGCTCCCTGGGGCAAGGCCCACATCAGAACACTTAAATACTACATACTGCAATCCTGGAACAAGGATCAGGACAGTCTGGACTGTCTCATCAATATTCCCAGTTCATTCAAGACGGACCTAGGTTGGTGGTTGGAACCAGAGAGATTCTTTAATCGGTAAATCTCTCAAATACATCCACCCAGTGGTCCTGACCACGGAGGCCTCATCCACTGGCTGGGGAGCTCATGTCTTGGATTCCTGGGTGCAGAGAATCTGGAGCAGGGAAGAGTTAAGACTATCGTCCAACATGAGAGAGCTGAAGGCCATCAAGTTTGCACTCTTGCATTTCCAACCCCTGCTTGTCCACCAGGCAGTGCAAATCCAGACAGACAACCTTCCTGGTGCGTTTTATATGAACAAGCAGGGGGGAACCAGGAGGAAATTGCTACAGAGGGAATGTGCTGAAATAATAAGTTGGGCAGAATCATGTCTTCTTTCCCTCTCAGTAGTCCACATAAAGGGTTCTCTGAATGTAACAGCGGACTGGTTGAGCAGGAAAGCATACTCCCAGGAGATTGGGAATTGAACCCCAGAATATTCAATACCCTTGTACAGAAATGGGAACTTCCAGAATTAGATGTCATGGCCACCCGTCGCAACAGGAAAACTCATCGGTTCTGTTCCCTATCAAGAACAAACGATCCAACCTTCCTGGACGGACTATCCATCAGTTGGAGTCAGAGGTTCATTTATGTATTTCCTCCAGTGCCTTTAATCCCCAAGGTTCTGAGGAAAATCCAGAACGAGAAAGCTGAAGCGATCGCAATCCTCCCATACTGGCCTCGCAGTTCCTTGTTTCAGATCGCATTAATGCTTTCGTAAGGAGAATTTTGGGAGCTTTCGACCTGCAAGGATCTCCTTCTTCAATCAGGGATGTTCCATCAAGACTTGACCAGACTACGTCTTACAGCATGGAAGATGAAAGGTCAATGCTAATCCATCAGGGTCTATCAGGGGAAGTAGTGGATATCCTTTTGGAATCCAGGAAGTCTTCTACAAGAAAAGTATATTCCATAGTATGGAACCTGTACTCAGGATGGTGTGCCAGATGTGTAATGTCTCCTTCTGAAGTTTCATCGCTACTAAAATTCATTCAGAAAGGTTTTAATAAAGGCTTAAAATCTAATACTCTGAAGGTTCAAGTAACGACCATCAATTCCTATCTAAATGGAGTGTTTGCTGGAGTTCCACTAGTATCAAGGTTCTTCAAAGCTATCAAGAAGCTACGTCCACCCTATCATGATCCTATGCCATCTTGGGACTTACCTCTAGTACTCAAAAATCTTTGTGAACCACCCTTTGAGCCGATGGAGGAAGCTTTATTAAAGTGGGTTTCCTTTAAGACAATCTTCTTAATTGCCATTACGTCAGCTAGAAGAGTTAGTGAGCTACAAGCTCTTTCTAGGACTCTACTTAAGGATGCTTACAGATGCAGTGATTCTTAAAACCATGCCAGGGTTCTTGCTTGTGTGTGTTTTCTGTTCTCAGGTTAATGAGGAAATCATTAACCCATTGTGTGCTGCCACGAATTCCAGGAAATGAAAATTTCAGGAAAGATACATTTTCCACATTTCACCCAACTTATAAAAAGTTGGTATGACAGCTATACCTTGTCTCTCCAAAATAGCACAGAGTTGTCCACCAATCATACCTATCTGTATTTCTGCCTGTGCTAGAAAAGTAAGAGCTGGATTCTGACTGGTTGCCATGTGGTTCTGCATATCTATTACAGTTCAGAGCCTGAAGAGGTCAGGGTTAGGCACAATTGCTTAAATGCTCTGTCCTTTTAGCTGCTAGAACCATGTATAAGACCAAGTTCACACTTGAATAAACTGCAATACCCAGATGCTGTAAAACTGTGACCACTTAAAGGGGTAGTCCTGTATAAAAAAAAATAATAATAATAAGGATATCCGGTTAGTGTCTAACCGGGCGGGGCAGATTACTGCGGTGACCACAATGATCTCCTGCTTGGTGCCCCAGCTCTCGGGCATCTCCAGCGCTCCCATAGAGAATGAATGGAGTGTGTGCCTTCTGTAGCATGTGCTCCTTTTAGAGAGCCGGGACTCCAGGGGATAAGTGTCTGATCCCAGCATTCCAACCCTCCGCGATCACACACTTATCCCCTATCCTGCAAAATAAGTTGTTTTTCACCAGACTACCCCTTTAATGTGACAAAACTGCATATATCAGGCTATGTTGACACAGCTTCTAGTAACTTTGTTGGAAACAATATTACTGTGTGCAGTCTGCCACATTCTGAATGCATAAACCCTCTTATACTGTATATCAGATAGACAGAAAAAATTGTGTAGCTCACTTAGCAACGAAATATACCTGAGGTTACTGGTGTTGCCTACACCCAAATAGGCCAGACTTTAGTGCAAAAATAATATGATATATATAAATAATATATACAAATTATATGTGACCGGTCCTCAAAGTTATACAAAAAGATAGTTAGATCCAGTACAGTGAAATATTAAGTATTTATTAAATAAAATGCAATGTATTACATAGAATAACTGATGTCTAGCGCAGGGCCCTTGCCCAGGCTCCAGATAGTTATTGTAGATATAGATACATTAAGAAACAGTTGTAGCAAGCCAATATGATAGATGTTCGTATAAGGAATATGGCTAAATGATACAGGTGAAGATAAAATGATTAGAGATAAGATAGGTATAAAAAATTGTATTAAAATGGTATTAAAATAGTGCAAAGTCCACTGGTGCAAAGTTCATTATAGTTCTCTATATATAGTTCTCTCTAGAATTTACGAGATGATGATAGAAATTGAGGTATTTTTGGTGCACCACACTACTCACCACCCTATTCTGCGTGGAGGCTCCTCAGTTCGGTGTTTAATGTGGGCTGACACAGACTGGCATACAGCCTAATGCTAACAGTGCCTGCTGGAGGATGCACTGGGCTGTCGTGACTGGGGAGCTCTGTGTGGTATAGGCGGTAAAAGCGGTGATCTCCAGAAGGTGTTGTGGCCGCGGTTTGGCACGGATTGCACCCGGCCTCTGAGATAGTGATGTCCACGGCTATATAGTATCATATAGTGTGGATGCGCTGAGATGCCAGCATCCACGTGTATCAGACTCTGACACATGTGGGTTCCGGCATCTCAGTGCATCCACACTGATACTATCCAGCTGCGGACATCACTATCTCAGAGGCAGGGGAGCCATCTGTGCCAAACCGCAGCCACAACACTTTCTGGAGATCACCGCTATACCACACAGAGCTCCCCCGCCATGACTGCCCAGCACATCCTCCAACGGGCACCGCAAGCATCAGACTGGATGCCAGTCCGTGCCAGCCCGCATTCCGTCCGTGCCAGCCTCCACGCAGAATAGGGTGGTGAGTGGTGCGGTGCACCAAAAATACCTAAATTTCTATCATCATCTTGTAAATTCTACTATGTTACTCCAGCGGAACTAATATAGAGAACGATAATGATCAACAACGGACTTTGCAATATAGAGAATTATAGCAAACTTTGCACCAGTGGACTTTGCACTATTTTTATACCATTTTTATACTATTTTTTATACCTATCTTATCCCTAATCATTTTATCTTCACCTGTATCATTTAGCCATATTCATTATACCCCAAACTAATAGTGGGGAACATCTATCAAATTGGCTTGCTACTACTGTTTCTTAAAGGAAATCTGTAATCAGAATCACCCGCACTAAACCTGTTACACAGGCTTGTAGTGCGGGTGATCCTGATTAAAACGCTCCTTACCTGGTTAAAAATGGTTCAGCGGTTCTTAAGATATCTATATTTTTAGTTTTCTGTTATTCCCTGGCTTGGGACTCAGTGGGAGGTGTTATCATCTGGGACTCGGCCACACGTCATTCTAGCTGGGCGGAGCTGCCGCCCAGCTCATGAATATTCATGAACTTATCCTCCTGGTCTAATTCTTCTTTCTCGGTCTGGTGTGGAGGGCCACGCATGCGCTGCGTTCCGTACACCCGGAAGCGGCGTTCTCCCGCCCGGCTTCACTCAAGCTGCGGCCCTATACAAGTAAGAAGACAGGCTGCATAAGTGAAAAACCGGGGGTGGGAGGAAGGGTGGGATGGAGGGTGTATTTATTCACAAACAGATCGAGAAAGAAGAATTAGACCAGGAGGATAAGTTCATGAATATTCATGAGCCGGGCGGCAGCGCCGCCCAGCTAGAATGACGTGTGGCCGAGTCCCAGATGATAACACCTCCCACTGAGTCCCAAGCCAGGGAATAACAGAAAACTAAAAATATAGATATCTAAAGAAGCGCTGAACCATTTTTAACCAGGTAAGGAGCGTTTTAATCAGGATCACCCGCACTACAAGCCTGTGTAACAGGTTTAGTGCGGGTGATTCTGATGACAGATTTCCTTTAATGTATCTATATCTACAATAATTATCTGGAGCCTGTGCAAGGGCCCTGCGCTAGACTTCAGTTATTTTATGTAATACATTGCATTTTATTTAATAAATACTTAATATTTCATTGTACTGGATCTAACTATCTTTTTGTATACCTTTGAGGACTGGTCACATATAATTTCCTCTTATATATCAGTTGAATCTATCAGGATTCATTGGGCCTTTCATAGCTATGTTAACAGTGAATGCCATAAACGGAGGCTTGCCAGTCTTCTTGTATGAACATCTACTCCCACTGATGTTTTGCAGAGGTTCATAGATCTTTTACCAATTTTAAATGTAAACTGTCTTGTGTATATGAAATGTTTTTCCTGAGTCACTGAAATTCATATCTACAATTAGAGCTATCTACTGAGTTTTGGCATGAAGATCTTCACATCCACTTTCTTCCTTTGTAATTTAGCAGCATGTTTGCTTTACTTGGTGTCATTTTTGTTTTAGCTGTTCTTGAAGAAATCCCGGGAGTCTTTCTGTGTACTGTGTTTTAAGCTAATAATGCCTGCTGACATCCCTGATAAGCTTTCATGTCACTTAGAGCCTCACTTGTGCAGTGATGACTGAAACATATTACATTTTAATTGTTGCTCTTCAGATTCCCTGCTTTTTGCTTTTGTTCAGTTGTCATTGATAAAGAACAATCTATATTTCCCTTACCAAGAGCCTTTCAGATTCAAAGATCCAGTTTAGTCCTTCTTTTTAGTCCATATATTAAGCCTCGGTTTCCACTTGACAGTTTATTTGGAAAACTGCCACTGCAGTTTTTGAGCCAAAACCAGAAGTGGATCCATTGTGGACCTTTTTCCCATTCCTTTTGAATCCACTCTTAATTTTAGTTTAAAAAAATGCAGCGGCAGTTTTCCAAAAACAACTTCCAAGTCAAAACCCAGCCTTAGTGAGGAGGGTTGTATTATCATCACACTATAAAGCACTATATGGTATAACAATCCCATTTGTGTTCCCTGTGATCCTTGTGAAGAAATGTCCCTCGTCTTTTGATTAGTGAAGAACAAGTTTTAAACTTTTTGTTCACGGCGAACAAGTTTTCTGTTTATTGACAATTAAATTAGCCTCAAAACACACATTAGAACAATGCTGAAGAGCTCCAAAGCCCTATATTACACTGCAAGGATCATCTAGGAATGTATTCAAGTAGTTTTTTAAAGTGGTTTTACGGCTAAGTTAATGTCAAAGTTAGGGCAACATGCGGTAGCCCATGGTAACAGATACGAACAAATATATGAATGGACAGTACAGATCATCTTTGCACTGATTTTTTTTTTTTATACCTAAGCGGGTAACCAGGACAAAGGGGCATTCCTCTATGTTTAGAGGAAAGAAGGTTTCACCATCATCACAGACAGGGATTCTTTTCAGTAAGAGCAGTGAAACTATGGAACTGTCTATCACATTATGTTGTGATGTCTAACTCAATAAACAGGTTCAAGGGGTCAGGATGTTTTTCTGGAAAAATACAATATTACCTGCCACATAAAAGGTTGGTGTATAAAATGAGAATGCTTGGGCTGGTGGAAAATGTGTGCAAGTGGGTAATTGTCTTATTTATAGGAAAGAGGGTGATTCTTAATGGCACTTATTCTGATTGGGTGACTGTTACTAGTGGGGTACCACAGGGGTCAGTTTTGAGTCCTATTCTATTATATTCATTAATGATCTTGTCGAAGGATTGTATAGTAAAGTAGCAATCTTTGCAGATGATACTAAGCTCTTAAAAGTGGTTAACACAATAGAGGACTGTGCATTGTTACAAATGGATCTGGATAGGTTGGAGGTTTGGGCTGGGAATTTGCAGATAAGGTTCAACACTGATAAATGTAAGGTTATGCACATGGGGAGGAAAAATCCAGGCTGGGATTATGTATTATATGGTAGAACACTTGGGACGACCGACATGGAAAAGGACTTAGGAGTCTTAGTTAACAGTAAATTTAGCTGTAGTAACCATTGTCAGACAGCTGCTGCCAAGGCAAATAAAATCATGGGGTGCATTAATAGGAGAATAGATGCCCACGACAAGGAAATAATTCTACCACTGCACAAATCACTAGTCAGACCACACATGGAATACTGTGTACAGTACTGGGCAGCAGTATATAAAAAAGATATAATGGAGATGGAGAGGGTTCAAAGAAGGGCAACCAAAGTAATACGGGGAATGGGAGGACTACAGTACCCAGAAAGATTATCAGAATTAGGGTTATTTAGTTTAGAAAAAATGAAATGCCTGGATGCATTTTTGGAGAGCAATAAAATTACAGGTTATGGATACTAGATTTATATGTACCAGGGATGTATTCTGATTGAGATATTTGTAGTTGAGAAGGAATTTTTACCTCTAGTATGATGGTTTTTTGCCTTCCTCTGTATCAACTCAGCAGGGACTCATTAGGAATATAGGTTGAACTTGATGGACTCTGGTCTTTTTGCACCTTATGAACTATGTATGTTACTATGTTACAAGTTATGGATACTAAATGTATCTGTGTAGAATATTTATTTAGTGACTTATTCTGATCGACATATTGGGGTCGGGAAGGAATTTTTACTCTGTCATGAGGCAATTGACATCAGCCTCAAAGGGGTGTGTGTGTGGGGGGGGGGGGTGTGGGGGGGGATCAACATAGTAGAGTTTTAGGTTGAAAATGATGGACTTTTTTTTTAACCTTACAAACTATGTATCTATCATGGGCTTCTTGCTCCCCCTCAGCATAGCCACCATGATGCCTTGCAATCTCAACTACGCCTACCCCACCAGTCCTACTAGTGCTTTTCTCAGCATAGAGCAACACACTCCAAAGATTGACTGTGACACAACCTCCCTTGTGGCTAATGCTACTCTTCTGCTTAGCACTAGGGGGTGGAGCAAAGTCAGATATGATTGAACAGACCATATAGGACGGAAACTTCCACCACACCCTGTAACTGTAGGTTATGAGGAATCCACTGGCTGAACATGATATTGTCAGACTCTTTTTCTTTTCCTCCTCCTCAGAAGACCTTGAAGGAGTCAACCAGTCTACAGTGTGTGAGATGAGCTAAGATTGGCTAAGGCTGCACACAAACCCTCAGCACTCTAGACTGCATTTCCTGATTTTGGACTTCTGCCAGGCCAGCAGGAGTCCAAAGTCTGTGCAAGAGATTGGGTGAAATGGGCTCTGGACAAGTAGGGAGACACCTAGTGGCAGCTTTTTTTAAACACAAATAAAACATAGAAAACTTCATTTTTTTTTAACAAAGTATATTAGAAATATTTTTTATTTACCATAAGGAGTGCAATAGCAAAACATGTTTTAATGATAGTGCCCATTTAAACCCAAAAAATACACAAAAGAGAGTTGCATTCAAGCTCAACGCTTTTAACTGCATAGTTATGCTATACCCAGGTATAAACATGTTTGAGAAAATACACATAACTGACAGATGGCAATGCAATTTTCAATCTCAACACATTTAACTGCATAGTTATGTTAAACCCAGGTAGAAAAAATATATCTTCAATTATATCCAGAAAATACAAGTAATTGAGCCTTAGATGGCTATGCCGTATTCAAGCCCAACGGTTTTAACTGCATAGTTAAGTTACACCCAGGTAGAAGTACTATGTGCGATTAAACACAGAAAATGCACATAACTTGTCCTTGGATGCTGTGTTAATTGTTATTGCTTTTAACTGGATAGATATGTTATATCCAGGTAGTAATACTATGTTGAATTAAACCTATAAAATACACGTAACTGAGTCTAAGATGGCTCAATGCTCTCATCTTTCTCTCTCCAAAATGGCAACCACAATGCAGTTGATGGGGCTTTATTAGCCCCTAAAACCCATCCTTGTGTGGTGTCCTATTGATCTGGGAGCTGTATGACACATGAATGCTTGCATTGATTGGACAACCTGGAGTCATGTGATCAGTGATCCTAGTACTCCCTCCTTTCATTTAGGCACTATACGCCAAGTGTGCTTCATCCCTTTTGCTATTTTTACTGCCATTGCTACGTTTCTGTCAGCCGAACATGGCCATGTTTGAAAGGTTGAGCATCTCTAGTGCAAACTGCTTTTGTCAGATTGTGTAACACAATGTAACGAATTGTGCCACGAATTCTGCCTACATCATAATCTGTGGCCCACTGCACCAAGATAAACCTGCAAACCAGAAAAAGGGGCATGTCCTCACATCCCGATCTATTTACTACTGAATCCACACAAAATCCTGTGAATATATGGCTTAAAATTTGCACCAAGAAAAAACTGGTCAGAACTTTTCAGACCTGTGTGTCCTGATAGTAAATAGAGTGAAATCATGCAGGTCTGAAAAAAACATTCTAACACTCTTAGTAAATCAGGACCAGTTACAAAAATATCAAACGCATTTGTTTTCATACCATAGACACCTATTCCGAATGAACTCTGCACACATAAAACTTGTTGCTGTCTGGGTTGTTTTCACAGGGGATTTATAGGATATCTTTTTTGACTTAGGTTATCAATAAATATGGAGACTTATATGGAGCTGACAGAATTGCTGAACTCCTGGGACTTGACAAAAATGCCTTGGACTTTAGCCCTGTGGAAAAGACCAAAATAGAAGAGGGATCACTGGTGTCATGGTAAGTTCTGTCATACAGAACCTTTATCTGAAGAATCAATTGTCTATCTCTATGGAAATAAAAGTGCCTCAGTGTCTTTAAACGGAAACTCCGGTGGAGAATTTTTTTTTTTTAAACCAACTGGTGTAAGAAAGTTAAACAGATTTGTAAATCACTTCTATTTAAAAATCGTAACCCTTCTAGTACTTATCAGCTGCTGTAAGCTACAGATATACCACAGAGAAAGTTGTAAAGTTCTTTCCAGCCTGACAACAATGCTCTCTGCTGACACTTCTGTCCATGTCAGGAACTCTCCAGAGCAGAAAAGGATTTCTATGGGGATTTGTTTCTAATCTGGACAGTTCCTGACACAGACCACTGTTGTCAGACAGAAAATAAATTCACAAATTTATCTGTAGTATACAACAGCTGATAAGTACTGGAAGGATTAAGATTTTTAATAGAAGTAATTTACAAATCTGTTTAACTTCCTGGCACCAGTTGATTTGTGCCATAAAGTTTCACTTTAAATTGTATTGTGGTGTTCGTCCATGCTTTACCCCACTTGACTCACAAATCATTATTAGTCATCAGTTGAATGCAGTGGAACAAGCAACTATAGTCCCTCATCCATATTGGCTGCTGTCAAAGTCCATCCTGCTTACTATGTACATATACCTTTAATTTACATATAGTCATTAGCCTTGGGATCAGACACATTTAAACGGTTTGCATAATGTTGACCTTAAGGTGACATTCTAGAAAGAAATCTCCATATCATTTAAAAGTGAACTTTTCATCTGTTGAAGTATGCTGGCTTTTATTCTTTCGCTGTCTTCTGCAGTGATCATAATGATTACAGACATCAAGGAAGACTCCTAATTATGAATACCTGTAAGAAAATACTGAAGGCGTATAATGGGAAAAAATCTGCTATTATTTAACAATGCAGAAGACAGCAGAATCTATTCTAATCTATTCTATATTTCAATTTTTTTATTTGTATTTAATACCACAGCAAAAACTGAGGTAGTCCTATGTACAGTAAATGCTTCATACACTTAAATGTGGTGAGCCACGGGGTGTCATTTGAGGTGTAAGGTGCAGATGTTTTACCCGGGGGCAGATGGTATGTTTGTGATGCCAGGGCGTGATTTAACCTTAAACCCTTAGGAATGGATTTTTGCAAATCTGACTGCTATCACTTTAAGCATTAATAACTCTGGGATGCTTTTACTTATAAATTTGATTCCGAGACAAATTCTACTTTCTGTTAGGGGTAAATTTACGTTGATTCTTGCATCATTTCTTGGTGAAAAATGTGAAAATTACAGGAAAAATTTGAACATTTTGCATTTTTCTACCTTTGAAGCACTCTGCTTGCAAGAAAAAGGGACATGTCAAATAAATTACATATTGATTCACACATACAATGGCTCAGATTTATCAAACTGTGTGAGAGAAAAAATAGAGGCATTTCCCCCCAGCAACCAGTCACAGCTCAGCTAACTAGCTCTGGTAAAGTGAAAGCTGAGCTGTGATTTGCTGCTTTCTGAAAATCACTCTATTTTTCCTCTCACACAGTTTGGTAAATCTGGGCCAATATGTCTACTTTATGTTTGCATCATAAAGTTGACAAGTCTTTACTTTTTGAAGACATCAGAGGGTTTCAAATTATAGCAGCGATTGGGGGTATTTATGTTGGAAATCCCCTATAATGGACCCTATTATGAAAACTGCACCCCTCAAAGTATTCAAAATGACATTCAGAAAGTTTGTTAACATTTTTTACAAGGGGTAAAAGGTAAAAAGGCCCCCAAAACTTATAATTCATTTTCTCTTGAGTAAGGAAATACCTCATATGTGGATGTAAAGTGCTCTGTGGGTGCACTAGGGGGCTAAGAAGGGAAGGAGCGACAGAGGCATTTTGGAGAGCAAATTTTGCTGAAATGGTTTTCGGGGCATGTCACCTTTAGGAAGCCCCATGATACTAGAACAGTAAAAATAAAAAAAAGGGGTATAGTGAGCCTTCACACCCCACAGGTGATTGATGAACTTTCGTTAAAAATGAAAATGTGAAAATGAAAAATTAGATTTTTAACACTAAAATGCTGGTGTTACCTCAAACATTTCCTTTTCACAAGGAGTAATAGGAGAAAATGCCCCCAAAAATTTGTGGCCCCATTTCTCTCGAGTAAGGAAATACCTCATTTGTAAAGTGCTCTGTGGGTGCACTAGAGGGCTCAGAAGGGGAGGAGCGACATTGGGCTTTTGGAGAGCGAATTTTAATAAAATGGTTTTTGGGGGGCATGTCGCATTTAGGAAGCCCCCTGATGCCAGAACAGTAAAAAAACAAACCCACATGGTATACTCTTTTGGAAACTACACACCTCAAGGAACGTAACAAGGGGTACAGTGAGCCTTAACACACCATAGGTGATTGACGTATAAAAAATAAAATACATTTTCATTTTCACATGGGGTAATATGAGAAAACGCCCCCAAAAATTTGTAACCCCATATATGGAAATACCCCATACGTGGATGTAAAGTGCTCTGCGGGCGAACTACAATGCTCAGAAGAGAAGGAACACCATTGGGCTTTTGGAGAGAGAATATGGTTGGAATGGGAGTCGGGGGCCATGTGCGTTTACAAAGCCCCCATGGTGCCAGAACAGTAGACCCCCCCCCCCCACAAGTGACCCCATTTTGGAAACTACACCCCTCACAGAATTTAATAAGGGGTGCAGTGAGCATTTACAGCCCACTGGCGTTTGACAGAACAGTAGGCTGTGCAATTGAGAAATTACATTTTTCATTTTTACGGACGACTGTTCAAAAAATCTGTCAGACACCTGTGGGGGCATAAATGCTCACTGTACCCCTTATTACATTCTGTGAGGGGTGTAGTTTCCAAAATGGGGTCACATGTGGGGGGGTCTGCTGTTCTGGCACCATGGGAGCTTTGTGAATGCACATGGCCTTCAATTCCAGCCTAATTCTCTCTCCAAAAGCCCAATGGTGCTCCATTGCTTCTGAGCATTGTAGTTCGCCCGCAGAGTACTTTACATCCACATATGGGGTATTTCCATACGCAGAAGAAATGGTGTTACAAATTGTGGGAGGCTTTTTTTTCCCCCTATTATCCCTTGTGAAAATGAAAAATTTGGGGTAAAACCAGCATTTCAGGGGAAAAAAACACATTTTAAATTTTCATGTCCAACTTTAACAAAGATTTGTCAAAGACCTGTGGGGTGTTAAGGCTCACTATAACCCTTGTTACATTCTGTGAGGGGTGTAGTTTCTAAAATGGGGGGTCACATGTGGGTTTTTTTTTGTGTTTATGTCGGAACCGCTGTAACGATCAGGTACCTCACCAATTTAGGCCTCAAATGTACATGGCGCTCTCACTCTTGAGCCATGTAGTTCGCCTGCAGAGCATTTTACGTCCACATATGGGGTATTTCCGTACAAAATTTTGGGTGTCTTTTTCTCCTTTTACCTCTTGTGAAAATGAAAAGTATGGGGCAACACCAGCATGTTAGTGTAACATTTTTTATTTTTTTTACACTAACATGCTGGTATAGCCCCCAACTTTACCTTTTCATAAGAGGTAAAAGGAGAAAAATCCCCCCAAAATTTGTAACACAATTTTTCCCGAGTACCCCATATGTGACACTTAACTGTTGCCTTCAAATACGACAGGGCTCTGAAGTGAGGGAACGCCATACGCATTTGAGGCCTAAATGAGGAATTTGCAATAGGCGCAGACCCGGTTACAAGGATGGTGCTTGTCTCCACCAAAACCCAAACAGGGTGCCTCCAGCTGTTGCAAGACTCCCAGCCTGCCAGGACAGTCAATGGCTGTCTGGCAATACTGGGAGTTGTTATTTTGCAACAGCTGGATGCTCCATTTAGCAAACACTGCCGTGTGAGACATTTTTCATTTTTATTGGGGGGCGGGGGGGGACGGGACGTGTAAGAGTGTGTATGTAGTGTTTTACTTTTTTTATGTGTTAGTGTAGTGTAGTGTAGTGTTTTTAGGGTACATTCACACAGGTAGGAGTTCACAGTGAGTTTTCCGCTGAGAGTTTGAGCTGCGGCATAAAATTTGTAGAGGGAAACCCACTGTAAACCCCCAACCGTGTGATTGCTCCCAGTACATTCTCATGGGAGGGGGGGCGTGCCCCAAACCTTCAGCTGGTGCAAAACTACAACCCCTAGAATGCACTGACAGACCGTAGATGCTGGGAGTTGTAGTTTTGCAGCAGCTCTACAGCTGGTGGGTAACCACTAAGTTAAGAAGTTAGAAGCTCAGTGATTCCAACCCGTGTGCCTCCAGCTGTTGCAGAACTACAACTCCCAGCATGTACGGTCTGTGAGTGCATTCTGGGAGTTGTAGTTTTGCAACAGCTGGAGGCACAAGGGTTGGAATCACTGAGTTAGGAAACAAACTCTAGCTCAATGTTTCCCAACCAGTGTGCCTACAGCTGTTGCAAAACTACAATTCCAAACATGCCCAGACAGTCAGGATGCTGGGCGGTGTAGTTCTGCAATATCTGGACCTTCATATGTTGCAGAACTACAATTCCCAGCATTCCTGGACAGTCTGGGCATGCTTGGAGTGTCTGGGCATGCTTGGAATTGTAGTTCTGCAACAACTGGGAAAGAACAGTTTGGAGACCGCTAAGTAGTGATCTCCAAACTGTAGCCCTCCAGATGTTGCAAAACTACAACTCCAAGCATGCCCAGACTGTCCAGACATTCTGGGAGTTGTAGTTCTGCAACATATGAAGGGCCAGATATTGCAGAACTACACGCCCAGCATCCCTGACTGTCTGGGCATGCTGGGAATTGTAGTTTTGCAATATCTGGAGGGCTACAGTTTGGAGAAAACCGTATAGTGTTCTCTTAACAGTGCCACTTTAGATGTTGCAAAGCTACAACTCCCAGCATGCCCAGACAGTCAGTGCATGCTGAAAGTTGTAGTTTTGCAACTTCTGGAGGACCACAGTTTAGAGACCACTACAGCCTTTGGCTGTCTGGGCATGCTGAGAGTTGTAGTTTTGCAAATTTTAGAAGGCCACAGTGATGACTACTTACCGGGCGATCTTCACTGCAGCCTCCTCCACCGCCGCACTTTCCGGCCGCACTCCTACTGCCGCCGTCGCTGCTCCATGCCGCCGCTGCTCCATGCTGCCGCCCCTGGTCCGGAAAGCTGCCCGATGCTCCCCCACCGCACGTGTTTCCCCCCCCCCCCCCGGTCTGCCCCGACTTCGATTGGTGGGCAGAGCGGGGGCAATGAACTTTAAGCCCCCGCCCCAACTGCGATTGGGGCGGGGGCTTAAAGGCAGTGGCAGGTGATAGGAGGATGTGCCACCCCTGCCTCCTTTAGGATGGCCGGAGCTATCTCTGACAGATCTGATCATTCTTATTTTCTGGGTGATCGGGTCACCAGTGGCCCGATTGGCCCGGAATCAATGCAAATCGCCGGTCTGAATTGACTATCGATTTGTGGCGATCGTCGACATGGGAGGGTTTCAGGCATTGCCATGGTATGCCTGCCTATAGATATCTGCAGTCATCCTGGTCCGGTCTTCGCCCAGCGGGGACCGAAATTCCCACGTGTGTACAGGTATGCCCTCCGTCCCCAACAGGTTAATCACCCGAAGGTAGCACCGCTAGCCCTAGGTTAGGCAGGAGAAAATAATAATAGTCCAAGGCCAGGTTAAGGTTAACGGTAGCTTTTACTGAGGTAGACTGATGGTACAGTCTATACAGTTCGGCCAGGATTCCAGAGAGGTGACCAGTAACACAGGGGACCTTGCAGCTTGCTGGGACTTGCAGTGACTTGACAGACTATAGGTGCAGGCCACGCTGACTACAATTGACTTGACCTGACTGAAGATGATGACAGATGATAAAGATGACTTTACTTACTGACCTGTGGCTGCAATTTAGGTTGAGGCCTCCAGATGTGCTGGACACTGACCCTGAGACGTCTGGACTGGACCTCAGCAGAAAGAGAACAGGAAAAGAGAAGAGTGATTGCAGCTCCTCCCTTCTTTATAAAGGGGGACTGTGCAAGGAGCCCATTGGCTACCTGTGGGTCACTTGGTAACCTGGTGCTCTCTGGGTAACAAACATATGACTTAAACATGTGACAAACATTATCATGTGACCAACGTCAAAGGTCCTTTACACTTAATATACACTTAATATACAACCTATTCCCATTATGGGGGAACTGCAGGAGAGCCCTGAGGACGTACAGAGACTCAACCTGACAAGACTGTAGAAGCATATCCTGTACAGGGACACCGCAAACCCCCCAACTTGAGTAAAGTCGCCCTCGACATCTGTCCTGGAAGGCTTAAGGAGCAAAATGGCCTTATAAAATGGCCAACCTTATAGTTGACTACGAATAGGACTATGACATGCATAGTATGACATATGACTATGCATATTATGACATTTGACTATGCATATTTTTAAATATGACTAGAACATAACACTGGTGGATTCGGTTGCGGGGGGCTTTCTGCCCAATGCCTTGGCTACTGGGGTCCCTTGGCATTACACACTTCTCCCCAGAGCACTAGTTATATTAACATTTCTTACATAACAAAAGACACTTGTTACCTTTGACTTTTGACATTTGAATGGACTGTGATGTAGTGAGTGCTACAGCCCTAACGTACATTAGATATGTGTACATGACTTTATGTGTACTTATGGACTATGTGTAGTACACAACTTTAATCTGTATTAAACCTTGACTGTTCATGATGTTGGTCCTTGTATCTTGCGGGTAACTGACTCTGGGTAGAATGTTGGGATCTTCGCAGCACCACCTCTTGAGATTCAGGAACACTTCCCTCTTCAAGAGCTCTTGGCACGACTGGAGTGATAGAGGCCTCTTGAAGATCCATTTCCAGAGTTGGAGCTGGTTCTGGACTATCTGGATTCGGGCTGGCTGGCTGAGATACTGGAGACCTGGAAACAGGAGTGGAGACTGGTGCCAATTGTGACAAGACTTGAGCTGGTGAGATTACTAGAGTTGGTTGCACAGGCCCCTGAGATGGCATGGCACCAAAGATTGCAGGTTGGCTGCGAGAGAACATGAGGACATCCAGGATTGATGGATCCCCTCTCCAGGCACGTACTCCCTTGCAGGTTTGAAAGCTGCTGGAGGAGGTACAGAAGGTATGGGCAGGTCTTCTTTAGAACATAACTTTATTGGGTTACGGTGGATGACTTGTGGCTCATACCCTGGTTTCTGGATTGAGTACACATCTGAGTCTGGGTAGGGTACGGCCGTCACCGTGTAGGGCTCCGTTTCCCAGATGGAGTCCAATTTGTGGGTCCTCAGGAACTTCCGCATCCAGACCTTGTCGCCTTACTGGAGGGGTTTGGTGGAGGTATGATGGATGTTGTCTTGCTGTTGCCTTTGCTGAGCCTTGCCACTCTTTTGCTTCCTGGATCCTTCTTTGGTGGTCAAAGACCCACTCCATAGAAGCTTGTGGAGAGTTATTGAAGGGAGATTGTAGTCCAGACGTCCAGTCTTTTGGCAGTTGCCCGTGTCGACCCATCAGCAAGTAGAAAGTGGTGTATCCAGTAGAACAGTCTTTTGGCAGCTGCCCGTGTCCACCCATCATCAAGTAGAACGGGGTGTTCTAGTGGATACACCCCATTCTACTTGATGATGGGTCGACACGGGCAGCTGCCAAAAGACCGGACGTTTGAACTACAAGCTCCCTTTAACAACTCTCCACAAGCTTATTATAAATTTCCAGCAATTCAGATAACAACTGGGGCCACTCTTCGTGCTTTGACACTGATGCTGCTCACAGCATGTGGATAAAAACTTGATTTATGCGCTCACAGAGCCCGTTCCCTTGAGGGTGGTAAGCAGTAGTCCAGAGTTTCTTGCAGGTATGAAACTGACATAGCTCCTGAAAGAGTTGGGCCTTGAAGGCTGTTCCTCGGTCCGTTAGGACAGACTCCGGACACCCAAGGATTTTCACCCGAGTATAACATCTTGGCCGTGGTTTTGGCTGTGAGGTCTTTGATTGGCACTACGATAACCCACTTGGAGTAGTGATCCACCATGGTGAGAGCACAAGTGTACCCAGACCGGTTAGGAGACAATTTGACATGGTCTAGCATGACCAACTGGGTAGGCCATTCACTCTGGATGGAATGAAGGGGTTCTCTTGCGTCTTTGTGCCCATTCTTGGAGACGTTGCAGACGGCACACTCGCTGCACAGTTTCTCGATGTCACTCTGCGTCCCAATCCAGTAGAACCTTTGTCTGACAGTAGCCTCGGTCTTGTGGACCCCAAATTGTCCAGACTGATCATGGTATGCATTGAGGGCCATTGCCGAATCTCTTTGGGGAACCAGGAATCTGATGAAGTCGATCAGCAGAAACTGGATCCAAAGAGTTTCAGGACAATAATCCTTTGTGCACAAACAGTCGTTTCCTCTGTCGTCACAGACGTTTCAACTTGTAGTCACATTTGGCCCGGTGTAGACGGGTTGGTACCTTTTTCATCAGAAGGTAGTCCAGCAGATCCCCCATGGCTCAACTTTCATCTTGTAGAGTCTTCCAGGTGTATAGTTCTTCTTGGACCTTCTAGGACCGGGGTTCACCCTCTTCAAGGGTGGTCACAGTATTCTGACTCACGAACTTCTGATAAAAAGGGGGCATTTCCACATCTTCCCACCTGTCTTCGACAGGTGGTTCTTCGCCGGGGGTCATTCGAGATAGTACATTGGCGTTGACATTGGACTTGCCACTTTTGTACTTGATGGTGAAGTTGTAGTTGGCCAGTGCATTGACTGGCATAGGTTATCACTCGCTATTGCCCTTCTTGGACTTGGGACAGGACAGCTCCCAGACCTTCAAAGCTGGCCTCAGTATACAACCAGAACGGCTGACTGTAGTCTGGATACGCCAGGATGGGTGGTTCTGTCAACAGGTGTTTAAGAGCTTGGTACTCGGTTTCTTGCCCTTCGGTCCATTCAACAGGTAGTCTTCCAATTCTCCTTTTCCGTACCCCGTAAGAGAGCTGTGAGGGGTTCTGCAATCAGGGCGAAGTGGGCGGCAGTAGCCGGAAAATCCCAGGAAGCTCCTGACATCTTTCACTGTGCGCGGGGTAGGCCAGTCCTTGACAATCTCTATCTTCTCAGGATTAGGTTGGACTCCCTCGGCATTGACAACATGATCTAGGTAATGTACAGTCATGGCCGTAAATGTTGCCCCCCCCCCCCCCCTGAAATTTTTCTAACAGAAAAGGATTACAGTAACACTTGTTTTGCTATACACATGTTTTTTCCCTTTGTGTGTATTGGAACTAAACCAAAAAAGGAGGTAAAAAGCAAATTGGACATAATGTCACAGCAAACTCCAAAAATAGTCTGGACAAAATTATTAGCACCCTTAAATTAATATTTTGGTTGCACACCCTGAAATCAGTGACTTCCTATAATCACTTATTATATCAATAAGCTTCTTACACCTCTCAGCCGGAATATTGGACCACTCTTCCTTTACAAACTGCTCCAGGTCTCTCTTATTGGAAGGGTGCCTTTTCCCAACAGCAATTTTAAGATCTCTCCACAGGTGTTCAATGGGATTTAGATCTGGACTCATTGCTGGCCACTTCAAACTCTCCAGCGCTATGTTGCCATCCATTTCTGGGTGCTTTCTGATGTATGTTTGGGTTCATTGTCCTGCTGGAACACCCAAGATCTGGGACGCATACCCAGATTTCTGACACTGGGCTGTACAGTGCGACCCAAAATCTGTTGGTAATTCTCAGATTTCATGATGCCTTGCACACATACAAGGCACCCAGTGCCAGAGGCAGCAAAACAACCCAAAAACATCATAGTACCTACAGTGAAATATGGTGGAGGTGCAGTGTTCTTTGCTTTGTAGGCCTCATTCTGTTATTGGTAAACAGTAGTAGTCCGCAAGACATTTTCCCCAGAATGATTTTGGCTTACTCAAGTTCATTTTGGCAAAATGTAGTCTTGCTTTTTTATGTCTCTGTGTCAGCAGTGGGGTCCTTCTCGGTCTCCTGGCATAGTGTTTCATTTCATTTAAATGTCGATGGATAGTTTGCGCTTACACTGATGCTCCCTGAGCCTTTAGGACAGCTTGAATATCTTTGGAACGTGTTTGGGGCTGCTTATCCACCATCTGGACTATCCTGTGTTGACACCTTTCATCAATTTTTCTCTTCCGTCCACACCTGTGGACAAAGACAAATCTAGATCTCTGGAGATGGACTTTCAACCTTGAGATTGTTGATATTTTTCCACAATTTTGGTTCCCAGATTCTCAGTTCTCTTCTCCTCTTTCTGTTGTTCATCCTTGTGTGGCACACACAGACACACAATGCAAAAACTAAGGGAACTTCTCTCCTTTTTATCTGCTTTCAGGTGTGATTTTTATGTTGCTCACACCTGTTAGTTGCCCCAGGTGAGTTTGTTTCAAGCATGTGATGCTCTTTTAATCTTATTTTTCCACAATTTTGAAAGGGTGACAATAATTTTGTCCAGACCATTTTTGGAGTTTGGTGTGACATTATGTCCAATTTGCTTTTTTTCCTCCTTTTTTGGTCTTGTTACAATACACACAAAGGGAATACACATGTGTATAGCAAAATATGTGTTATTGCAATACTGCAGTTACTGTGAGAAACACTTCATCTTCTTGAAACATTTCAGGGGTGCCAACATTTACTGCCATGACTGTACCTGAGGTTTAAGCAGATGGCATTTGATCAAACATGGGCTAAAGATTAAGCCGTCCAAGACTTGGAAGACGTCTGACAAATGATCCAGGGGCTCCTGGTAGGACGTGGAGTACATGATGACATCATCTAGGTACAACAGGACACTCTGAAAGTTTAGATGGCCCAGGCACCACTCCATCAGATGCTGTAAAGTACCAGGGGCATTGCACAGCCCGAACGGCATACTCTTGAATCCGAACAGTCCCATGGGTGTCACGAAGGCTGTCTTCTCTCGGCACTTGCCAATACCCACTGGTTAAGTCCAAGGTGGAGAAGTAGGCAGCCGACCTGAGGGCTGTAAGTGACTCTTCGATTCTTGGAAGGGGATAAGCGTCCTTATATGTGACATTGTTCAGCTTCCTGTAGTCGACACAAAAACGGATGGTCCCAACCTTCTTCTTGACTAAGATAAGGGGTGCCGCCCAGGGACTCTGACTCTCTTGAATGACATCCGCGTCCTTCATGTCAACCAGCATCTTCTTAACAGTTTGATACATGCCTGGAGCGATCGGATGGTGCCTCTCTTTGATAGGTGGGCTGTCACCGGGCCACCATGCAATCTGTTAAGATGTCCCTTGATTCTAGAAGATACAGCGGGGCGACTGGAGTGTATTTAGGTAAGACTGTCGCCACATCGAACAGATTGACTAACTGGACTGGAACTCTCCCATTGGTAACTGTGACAAGGCTTCTGGCAGCTCTGACTAAGGGATGATCTTCCAACTGCATAGACTGTAGCAGGGCTTGATAGTCATTGTTTCTTACTCCAGGACGTGCACGGCACCAAATTATTGTCTCTGTGTTGGGTTATAATGTCACCGACTGGATGTCTTGAATTCGCACTCCGCAAACTTCACCTTGCTGGTTGGCAAACTTCTGCTCCGCCGGTAGAACCTTTAAGGGGTGCTGCGCAGCCTGCTGGCCTGAAGGGGACATGTAGGGGCAAAGAATCCACAACTTCAGCAAAACAGTGTTTCATGATATTCATCCCCAATATAAACTCTAGACTCCTTATCAGACACATCAGTTACAATCACTCCCCCCCATAGGAATACATGTTTCCCCAACCGGATGATGGACTTCCAATATCCATGTCTGGGAATTGGTTTCCAGTTACCTGCCACTACCCTAAAATCAACATTGTCAGGTTCACATAACAAATTAACATTCCAGTACTTATAAAAAAAAACATCTTTGGATATAGTAGACACTTGTGACTCTGTATCTATCAATATTTCCAATTGTACACCTTCTACAATGACCTTTACATAGGGGCAGGGGGCGACATAAAGTGAGAGTCCTGACTTAGGTCGTTCTGGGTTCAGACCTGGTGCCTGTTTTCCTGAGGGCCGGTCCGCGACCTCAGGGGAAATCTGTTTAAATCCCAACATTGTACTTTCCGATGTCCAGATTTATTGCAATAGGTACAAAAGGGTTTCTGAGTCCCCGGCGGCCTATTGGGCAGAGGATTGTGGAGGTTAACAGGACAGGGAGCAGAAGCAGAGATGGGTTTCCTATGTAGGGGCGGTTCACAGTTAGGTGGAGCAGCCCGACTGGCAAGCTCCTTCACAGCCTGAGTCAATTGTTCAATGTCCTGCTTAACACTCTGAAATTCTGAGACTGTAGTGACTGGTAGGGTAGTGGACACTGGAGCAGGAGCCGGTGGTGGTGGCATGGGTCCGGCTACCGTCCATAGTGGCTCTGGGACAGGGGCACAATTTTCTTCTGACTCAGTCCCGGACTCTATGATCTGAATAGCCAGCCTCTTGAAAGCGGGGAAGGACAGACTGTGATTTTGCACTGATTTTGCATCCTCAACTGAGCTTTGTCCCACTTATTATGAGCCCCATCAATACATCTGTCCATCAATACTTTGTTAGATCGTTGGTTTATGCAGAGTGCGCGGCAGCGGGTGCTTGACTGTATATCGCAGAGCCAGATGTAACCGCCGGAACCTTCAATATGGCTGAGCCCAGGGAACTTCCTGTTTGGTCCAGCTGATGAAGTCTTCCCCCCGTGCAACACAGGGTGGATCTTTAGTTTCTCCTTGCACACTGAAGAGGCATCACCGCTGGGGACTGATGGGGCAGGGCGGGGCTGCAGCCGCTCGTGCGGGATACACCAGACTATGTTTAAGCCTTTCAGGTACTGATTTTGCACAATCTGCAGCAGCACTTAACATTCTTTCCTTCACCTCCCCCTCTATTTCACCAGCGCCTTACAGTAATACTTTTCAATTAGAACAGTCCCGTACAGTCAGCATGCGATTTTTCTCCGGCATAGTTCAGACTACGGGGGAGGACTTGCGGCTTTGTGGCCTATGGCACAAACCCAAATCCTATTTGTGACGCCAAAGTTTAAATGTGGTGAGCCACGGGGTGTGATGTGAGGTGTAAGGGGTAGATGGTTGTTGCCCAGAGGTAGATGGTATTAACCCCTTCGTGTTCGTGATGCCATGGCGTGATTTAACCTTAATCACCCGAAGGTAGCACCGCTAGTCCTAGGTTAGGCAGGGGCAAATAATAGTCCAAGGCCAGGTTAAGGTGTTTGGTAGCTTTAACTGAGGTAGACAGATGGTACAGTCTATAGAGTTCTGCCAGGACCCAGAGAGGTGACCAGTAACACGGGGGACCTTACAGCTTGCTGGGACTTGCAGTGACTTGACAGACTATAGGTGCAGGCCACGTTGACTACAATTGACTTGACTGAAGATGATAAAGATGACTTGACTTGTGGCTGCAATTTAGGTTGAGGCCTCCAGATGTGCTGGACACTGACCCTGAGATGTCTGGACTGGACTTGACCTCAGAAGAAAGAGCGCAGGAAAAGAAAAGAGTGATTGCAGCTCCTCCCTTCCTTATAAAGAGGGGCTGTGCAAGGAGCCCATAGGCTACCTGCGGGTCACCTGGTGCTCTCTGTGTAAAAAACATATGACATAAACATGTGACAAACATTATCATAAACATGTGACAAACAATATATGTGACTAACAATCATGTGACCAACTTCAAAGGTCCTTTACACTTAATTTACACCCTATTCACATTATGGGGGAACACTGCAGGAGAGCCCGGAGGACGTCAACCTGACAGGACTGAAGAAGCATATCCCGTACTGGGACACCACCAAAACCAGGGTCCTCCAAGAAGGAGTAGAATCTTTCAGGCAATGCCTTTCGCGCCTTGGCTCTTCATCAGGCATCATGAAGCCCCATGGCGCAAAACGCGTTGCATGTTGGTAATAAACCTCAGTTGCTATACCTGTTACTTGTGGTCTCTCAGTGCCTGAAAGATTCCACTCCTTCTAGGGGGAGCCTGTTTTTTTTTTATCTTGCTCTTTATGTGAAAAGGCGGCAGTGAGACTGATTATCTACACCCTGTTCCTAAGTTGTCCTTTGGATAGGGGATAAGATGTCTAGGGGCAGAGTACCCCTTTAAGGACCTGGCCAATTTTAGTTTTTTCACTTTAGTTTTTTCCTCCTCCCCTTCTAAAAATCATAACACTTTTAATCTTGCACCTACAGACCCATACTTTGTAATGACATCACTTATTATATAACAATCTGCGGCAAAATAAAAAACTTGTGGGGTGAAATAAAAATGACGCCATTTTGTAACTTTTGGGGGCTTCCGTTACTACTTTCGGAAAAAACACTTTATCTTTATTCTGTAGGTCCATTTGATTACAAGAATTTATGTAGGTTTTATTTTATTTTATTACTTTAAAAAATTACTACATGCACCAAAAGTATGTTTAAAATGGTGATCTTTTGACCCCAATAACTTTTTTATTTATCCACATATGGGGCCATATTAGGGCTAATTTGTGCCATGGTCTGTAGTTTTATTGGTACCATTTTTGTTTTGATGGATCTCTTTGATCGCTTATTATTAAAGGGGTATTCCGGACTTAGACATCTTATCCTTTATCCAAAGGATAGGGGATAAGATGTCTGATTGCTGAGGTCCTGCCGCTGAGACCCCCCATGATCTCCATGCAGCACCTGGCATTCTGTGCAGGGCACTGCTCCAAAGATGGAGACGTGATGTCATGCCACGCCCCCTTGTGCTGTCACACCATGCCCCCTCCATTTTGTTTTGGACTTTTGGTTTAACTAACCTTATATTTTAATATAGTTTTGAATTTTTTTTTTAGCTTCCATAGGGGGGCTATAACATGCAATCTTTGATCAGTGTTATCTGTGCTCTGCTGCTCCAGCCTGCCATGGCTGACTGGGGACATCAGAGCACCAGACTATGGCATAGCTATGCAATTTTAGAAAAAGCTTCTAAACAAAAGTCGCAATAAGAAGTCTTTATACAGCAACAGACAAATCATGTGATAAATTGCCAACACAAAAATAGGATAAAACAAATGATAATTCTCCCCCATAGTGTTATATTGAGCTATAAACTTTCTCCATTTACATCACAAAATGTAAAGGATGGTGGACCTGTATACAAAACAGCAAAAGCCAATGTAAAATGCATTATTTATTGTTTTATCTTCAGGTTAAGCTCCATTGACATGAAGTATCACATCTGGAAGCTTGGAGTGGTATTTACGGACAACGTATGTATCTTTCTTCTGTTGTGTGTGCACTAGGATTTACATTGCAACAAAACCTAAACCTTGCTCCTCTTTCATATTTAGTCTTTTCTTTACCTCGCCTGGTACACAACCATGTCGATTCTTGGACATTATAACAACTTTTTCTTTGCTGCTCATCTTTTGGACATTGCAATGGGCTTTAAGACCCTGAGGACAATTCTTTCATCAGTCACGCACAACGGAAAACAAGTAAGCCTGCCCTCTGTCTGTGTGGTCCTGGCCGTTTAATAAGTCGGAGATGAGCAATTCATCTTTTATTATGAAACAGATTACTAGTTGATTGCAGTGTTTCTAAAATAGAGCATGCGATTAAAAAAAGATGAAAGGCTGGACTGCAGCTTGGCCTGGTTTACAGCAGTGGCATGCATGGTGAATGACTCATTGAATCCGCTAATACACTCATATTACTCATGGCAGAGAGAGCACTGCAGACAGCTGAATTAAGTGCTGCTCATTTCACAGCTCCAACTCTGGAATGGGCCAAGCCTCTGGACACTGCTAGCTAGACAATGCAGGCTAGTAGTGAGCAGATAGTCATAAACTGTGTCTGTTTGTGAAGCATTAGTGATAATGGCATCAGATCAGTCACTAATTATTGACACTTGTGCAGCTATTAGTGCTCTGGTCCTGCCGAGAGGCCTGCTATTAGAAGAGTGAATGCAAAAATTACTTCAGACTTTATAGAGCAGTCAGATCGATTTCACAAGCTTGTAACATTAGTAGAGAACATTTAGCTTTCTGAATTTCTCTTGCCCTCCCTCCTGGAATACTATGAGCCCATCTCCCCTTTTTTCTTCTGGCCGCTTCTAGTCACTGATGTTTGTTGTAGCTCTCTCATGAATTATTGAAGCCAAGCAGCTGCTTTAAACACTCACAGCATGCACTATTAATTATTATCTGCTGGATAAAGAAGTCCTGCATATTCTGGACATCAGCTTAAAGTGGCAGTTCTCTACATACATTCTATATTAACATAAACTTACTTTTTATTTAGCTTTCACAATGTTAAAAGAAATAACTAAAGTTATCAATTCTGGCAATACATTTATATAAGGAAATTGATATATAACTGTGGGAATAAAGACATAACTTTTCCCTGAAGTGCTCCTGAGAAGTCATCATCATGAATTCCACAGAATTTACTGCCCAATGACTACAGTGGGATTATGGTGTTCCATTCACAATTTCCATGGTGGCAAAATTCAAAGGCCTGTTTTTAATGTTGTGGAATTCCACATTGAAATCCCAATAAAGTCAATTGGGCTTTAAAGGGTAGCTCCCACCATCCTATTTTTTTTTTTGCTAGCCCGTTCCCCCTCCCCCTGACCCCCCCCCCCCGCTATGGCACTAGCCCATTAACTCCCACCCCCCGCCCCGCATACCCCGTTCCCTCATTACACTTGCAGTTACTGCAGAGTGCGGCAGCGGGCGTGCAGGGACAGCGGCGGCAACGAGGCGGCGGTGATGTGCGGGAGGAGTGGCAGGCAGGGAGCGAGTGCAGCCTAACTGAAAAAGGACTGATTGCCCCTCCAAAATCAGTCCTTTTTCAGTAGGCGGTTTTTAAATGTAAATTAAACCTTTTTAATGAAAAATAAATAAATAAAAGTATATTAGAGATATGTTGTAGTACATAAGTACTACAACATATCAAAAAATAAAATTGGTGACAGTGCCCATTTAAATTTCATCAGGATTCTGTGTTTTGAGAACTCTTCCAGAATTCTGCAAAAATTCAGCTGCAAGCTTTGCAAAATGAAATTTGAGCAGAAATGTGGAATTCTACCATGTGAACATAGCCTTTCACAACAGTTTATAGGAGTGAAGGCTTCAGGAAGTGGGGATATGGAGAGTGGTTTGGCAGCGTAAATCCATTGGGGAACAAAATCAAGTATGTGCAGAATTAAAGGAATTGTCCAACGTCAAGCCCCCTTTTTACCTTGTATTTCTATTGCTCATTTCCACTGCAGTGACTAATAAAATATTACATGACACTGATTCCTTTGAAATGTTGCAGACCACAAGTGGTTTTACCAATCAGGACAGTTCTCAATACAGCAATTCTCTGATACTTTGAGAGCGGTCCTGAATGGTGAAAGCACTTGTATAACTTACACATGCCTGGTAACATGGAAAGGTATGTGTTCAAAAAAGAAACAAGAAAGAGTAATCCCCCAGGGGTGACAATTCCAGTTAACATTTAGAGTTACTTCGAGAGATTCTTATTGAAGGAGAACTCCAGCAAAGATTAACTTATCCCCTATACACAGGATAGAGGATAAGTAGCTGATTGTGGGGGGTCTGACCTCTGGGACCCCCATCCCCCCCCCCCCCCAATCTCCAGAACGGAACCTGGCGCTCAGTGAGGAGCATGTCCTGCAGACAAAACACACTTCTTTTCATTTCTATAGAAGCGCCAAAAAGACCCTAGTACAGCACTCTGTCATCATCGGCTATCCCATAGAAATGATCGGAGCTTGTGTCGTCTACCGGTAGATGACACACGCTCCTCACTGAGATCGCAGGGGACAGAAACTAAGCTCTCTCTCAGACTGACTAACTAATATAGTGAACCTTCACTTTAGCCCTGTTCTGTGCAGTAAAGCAGCTCAGAACGACCGCATCCCCCATGCCCATGTGTCGGGTAAATGGCTTTCCTGGGTATTACATGGCTGCCTATGGAGGAGCTTGTGACATACCCATCACTCTGCCTCCTCCACTGCTCCTGCTCTCCCTGCTTGTGTTCAGTGTACTGCTACCGAGGAGGCAGACTGATGTGTATGTCACATTTTCTTCAATAGGTAGCCATCTTATGGCGAGGGAAGCCATTCAGCCGACACATGGGATGAGGTGGCATATAATTATATAAAAACAGGGTTGCAGTGAAGGTTCATCAGTAAGTCAGTCATTTAATTGGTTACTACAGATTCTTATAAAGTTAATTAAATCTGGACAATCCTTTTAACTTAAGTGATAAATCTTGGTATTATCAAATTGATTAACAAATAATAACAAATGTTTTTCCTCTACCTTAGCTGGTGTTAACTGTTGGTCTCCTGGCTGTTGTTGTCTATCTTTACACGGTTGTGGCATTCAATTTTTTCCGGAAATTTTACAACAAGAGTGAGGATGAAGATGATCCTGATATGAAGTGTGATGACATGATGACGGTATGTGTGGCAAGGATGATGTGAAATAACAAAATTAATCACTGGGGGCCCCACTGATCATGGGAACTCTGTGGGACTAACTGAGGTAACTGGGTAATGTATGAGGTTACTAGGTAATGTGTAGTGTAGATGATACAGGACTTAATGAATGTAGACTGTGAACTAGTGTTTATATAGAGTGACAGTTTAGGTTCTTAGTTCATTACTTTGGGTCAGTGCATTAGTGAGTCACAATATCATCACTTGTATGATATTATCCTATAGAAGACAATGTTATGTAATCCTTCCCAATGGGGTGCTTTGTGATGAATGATATTGGAAACCAGACTAATTAGAATGTGCTTCATTTGCAGTGCTATCTGTTTCATATGTATGTGGGGGTGAGAGCCGGAGGTGGCATTGGAGATGAGATTGAGGACCCTGCTGGTGACCCTTATGAAATGTATCGTATTGTGTTTGACATCACCTTCTTCTTCTTTGTTATCGTCATTCTCCTTGCCATTATTCAAGGTAAGCAAGTTCATTTTTCTAGGACACTCAGCTGTCATTCGGCTTACAAATTAACTACCTCCTCTCTATCTATTCATCTAAATACAATAATGTAGGGATTAGCGAATCGAATCTGACGAATCCAAATTCGTTATGAGTTTCAGGAAAAATCTGATTTGCAACTAATGCGAATATCGTCACAAATCGCTTCATTAAACTCCATTTAGTGCGGTCCAGGCTCCAGGGCATCTAAAATGGTGGATCAACATGTGAGGACATGGGGCAAGGAATCCTGGGAAGGCGGGAACAAGGGTAGGCAGGATGACCCTGAATCACATGCAGCCTATCAGCAGCCAGTCACCCCTATGATGCCACAGCCCTATATAATTGGCAGCCATATTGTGGCCAGTCACTTCAGCCTTTCATTGCAGAGAGATAGATAGGGACAGCCAGCATTGTGTGTTAGGCCAGAAAAGCTTTTTTCCCGCAGCGATTCACTTCCTAGTCACGTCAGTGTTCTGTTGCACAGAAGGACAGAGAGCAGTGTGTGTTGCACAGAAAAGCATTCTTACTGCATCGATTCACCTCCCAGGCACTACAGTGTTCTATTACAGAGGGACAGAGAGCAGTGTGTTGCACAGAACAGTAGCAATTCAGCTCAAGCACAAATCCTGCCTAGAAGCACTGGTAGGGAAGGGAGTGAGATTGAGAGAGAAAGTGCAATTTTGGGTGTAGTACACAGCGACTGTGTGTACTGCTGGTGTTGTACACAAATACTTTTTTAAGCGTACTGGAGCGCATTGTCCTCCTCTCATAAGTGCATACCACATACGTACATCTAAGTGTTGTACCATTTTGTTCCTGTTACAGTCTTAAGGGCCTAGTTACTGTGAAAGGCCATCCAAAAGAACACACCTACTGCTGTTCTAGACAAATACTGTTTTAAGCATAGTGAAGCGTATTGTACTCTCCTCACATACGCACTAAGCATGTCAGGCAGAGAAGTTCCAGGATGTGCACAGAGGAGTGGCAGAGGCCTAAATTCATCAGGCGCAGGCGAATTTCATGCTATTGACATGACATTTTTACCAGATGTTGACAACAAGCCAAGAAAGTCAGAAATAGAAAGACACCTAAAATATGCTCAGAAATTAAGTTATGTGTAATAATGTGAAATGACAAAGGGAAAAAGTATTAAACATGATTACTGATTTATATTTAATACTCTGTACAAAAGCCCATACAGGAGGCATCTTGAATTTGTCATCACCATCAAACTAGTCGTAAGCATTGCTCAGGTGTAGTTTTGGCTTTTTTTTTTTCCAAACAATCTCCAAATCTTGAAGGTTCCATGAGCATTCCTACGAATCATAATCTTTAGTTCTTACTTAAATATTCAATGAGATTTAAGTCTGATGATTGGTTGGGCCATTATAGCAGCTTTTTTTTTTTTTCTTTCTTTGAAACCATTTGAGAGTTTCCTTGGCAGTGTGTATGGGATCATTGCTTTGCTGAAATGGCCACCCTTGTTTCATCCATGTAGATGGCAGCAGATTTTCGTCAAGAATAGTTGGATTCATTTGTTCATTCATCCTTTCTTTCATTATGTAAAGTTTGCCAGTACCACTTGATGTTTCCACGTCCAAACATCACTGTTGGTAAAGTGTTTTTAGGGTGATGTGCCGTGCCATTTCTCCTCCAAACATGGTGTGTATTATGACATTCAAACAGTTTAATTTTGGTCTCATCTGACCAAACTATATTCTCTGCCAGTATTTCACTGGCTTTTCGATGTTGTGCAGCAAACTTTAAACAAGCTTTAGGGCTCGTTCACATGGGCGGATCTGCAGCGTATTTTACGCTGCGGATCCGCCGATGATGGACCTCCTACAGTGTGTCTCAAATGTGCCTGCTCAGGGCGGCTATCCACCACTACGATGCAGACACACTGCAATGTGCGAGTCGCTGCATGCATGCGCAGTATACTCGCACACATCGCGGCTGCTCTCGGCCAAGCTCAGGGAGCAGGGGGAGCGGCCGTGATGTGTGCGAGTACAACGCACATGCGTGCGGCGACTCGAACATCGCAGCAGTGTGTCTGCTCGTAGTGGCGGATTGACGCTTCGAGCAGGCACATCTGAAACACACTGTAGGGGTCCATCATCGGTGGATCTGCAGCGTAAAATACGCTGAGGATCCACCCGTGTCAACGAGCCCTAAATATTATTTTTATTCAGCAACTAGTTGAGTACCTGGCATTGCCCAGTTTTTCCTACCTAATCCTTGTTGGGGGAGGAAAAGCAACAAAGGAGGAAGCTTTTGTCCTCATATCCCGACCCCAAATCCCCTCCTCATATTCTGACCTCATATCCCGACCTCATATCTTGTCTTCATATTTTGTCCTTATATCCCATCCCCATATCTAATCCTCATATACCGTCCTCAGGTGGTGCTGAGTTGGGCGTGTCTATGCAAGATAGGGCATGGCATGCAGGGAGGGTGTGGCTTGCCAGCTGGACTGACACATTCATCAGGGGATACAGAGTGAAGTTTGCAAAGTATGGTACCAGAAGTCCCATATACTTGCATGGGACTTGAAACAAAAACCCCATTCTTCACATAAAGTGGGTAGGTTAGGGTTAATTTAACTAACATATTTTTATTTGACTTATAAGTAATATGTGAACCAAGTATTATCCAAATAACTCTAGCCCTACGGAAGTTATGCTGAAACATACACTTCCCATAGATTTGCACAGGACTTTAAAGGAAAACGGTCACCCTGATCACCCACACTAAACCCAATACACTGGGTTATAGTGTGGGTGACCAGGAATCCAAAGAGGTCTCTTACTATAATCAGTGTTGTGGTTCCCGAAATATTGCTGGCAAAGTACCCCTTCTGAATTCAGGGAGTCGCACACAGGAGGCCCCTGCTGGCCACCTCTACTTCTTTCCGTCTTCCCAATCAGCCCTCCCCTTATTTAGCATATTCATATTATGCGACTCCACGTTCTAGTGATGTGAGTCGCATGTCACGTGAGCTCTGTGCTCTATTGGTAGAGCGCATGCGCCGACAGCTCTACAGCTCTCACATGACTACAGCTCTCACATGACTGCTTTCAGCAGTCAGAGCTCAGGACATGAGAGCTGTATGTAAACTGCCGACG
Organism: Hyla sarda; assembly: GCF_029499605.1. Classification (NCBI taxonomy): domain Eukaryota; kingdom Metazoa; phylum Chordata; class Amphibia; order Anura; family Hylidae; genus Hyla; species Hyla sarda. Next base: position 62,209,957 of record NC_079199.1, read on the forward strand.
CATGCGCTCTACCAACAGAGCGCAAGGCTCACGTGACATGGGACTCATGTTACTAGGAAGTGGAGACGCAGAATATGAATATGCTAATTAAGGGGACGGTTGATTGAGAAGTCGGAAAGAAGCAGGGACGGACAACCTCTGGGGCCCCGCCTCCTGCGAGCGACTCCCTGAATTCAGAAGGGGAACCATAGCACCGATTATAGTAAGTGACCCCTCTTTGGATTTCTTGTCACCAACACTATAACTCAGTGTATTGGGTTTAGTGTGGGTGATCAGGGTGACAGTTTTACTTTAAAAAAAAAAACAACCCTTGCAAATGAGGTTAGGGTTAATTTAACTATCCTATATTTGTAGTTGACATATAAGTAACATGCGACCAAGTATTATTGAAATATCTCCAGCTGCTTGGAAGTTATGCAATAACATATATTACCCATAGACTTGTATGGGACTTTAAAACAAAAACCCAGACCCTTGCAAATGGGGGTGGGTAAGGGTTAATTTATCTATTTGTAGTTGACATATTTGTAGTTGACATATTAGTAACATGTATACTAAGTTTCATGTTAATATCTTTAGCCGTTTCGAAGTGATACTGGAACATACACACATACGTACATACATACACACATTGGGGGAAATTTCTAAAAACCTGTCCAGAGGAAAAGTTGCTGAGTTGCCTATAGCAACCAATCAGATTGCTTCTTTCATTTTTTTCAAAGGCCTCTGGAAAATGAAAGAAATGATCTGATTGGTTGCTATGGGCAACTCAGCAACTTTATCTCTGGATAGGTTTTCATGAATCCCCCCCATTTTTTTTATATATATAGATGGAGTCTTGTGTAGTAAGCGTGCATACAGGCCATGGCAGCGAAGTGCATCACTTAGGCTAAGTTTCCACTTGTTTTTTTTTTTCTGGCAGTTTTTGGAATACTGCCACTGCAGTTCTTGAGCCAAAGTCAGAAGTGGATCCATAAGGGAGAAGTATAAGGCCTTCCTTTATATGTCCTATTCCTTTTGAACTCACTTTGGCTTTGGCTCACGGGCTTTGGCTCAAAAACTGCAGTGGCAGTATTCCAAAAACTGCCAGAAAAAAAAAAAACAAGTGGAAACTTGTCTCAAAGAAAATAGTGAGGCTAACAGTACCTGCTAATTCCAGGTCTTTTGAAGCTATCCACAAGTTGTCATTAGCTCTTGGACAACGCTTCTGATTATTCTTTTAATTCCTCTGTCAGAAATCTTGAGGAGTGTGAGTAACACCAGTTCGAGGCAAATGAGTGGTGAAATGATTGTCTTTCCACTGCCATAATATATCACCCCAACAGAGCTCACTGGAACAGTCAGAAGCTTACACATGTACCTGTAACCAATACTATCATGTTTTGCAACAATTAGATTGGCAATTACCTTTTTGTAGGCAATTAGTTGGGACTGAATCAGCCGATATTAATTTGTACTGACAAGGGGCTGGATTGATTTTTATTTACTGATAGATTTCAGCTGTCTTGGCTTTCCATGCCTATTGCAACTCCTTTTCTTCATGTGTTCATTACTTTTTCCCTGTGTCATTTCACATTATTACACATAACTTGTATGTATTTATTACTTGGGTTGTCACCAACATCTGGCATGTCAATAGCACAGTTGAAAACATATTTTACTCGTTCTATCTGCGCACATACAGGCATGGGCCCCATTGATTTTAGTGGCCTCAATGTAGTCCCCTAGTGGCTAAACCTTGGTTATTTTCCAAACAAATATGGGGGATATTTATTAAAACCTGTAAAGTTGCTTAGTTGACCATAGCAACCAGATTGCTTCTTTAATTTTTAACCCCTTAACAACCACGGACATAAATGTACGTCCTGGTTTGGCGGGACTTCGCACACCAGGACGTACATTTACTTCCTGTGTATGACCGCGAGCATTGGAACGTGCTCGTGTCATACACGGCAGGTTCCGGCTGCTAGCAGCAGCCGGGGACCCACCGGTAATGGCCGACGTCCGCCATTAACCCCTCAGATGCCGTGATCAATACAGATCACAGCATCTGCGGCAGTACGGTACTTTGAATGGATGATCGGATCGCCCGCAGCGCTGCCACGGTGATCCGATTATCCAGCATGGCAGCTGGAGGTCCCCTCACCTGGCTCCGGCCATCTCCCGGGGTCTTCTGCTCTGGTGTGAGATCGAGCAGATCAGAGCAGTGCTGAACAGTATTAGCAATCAAAGGATTGCTATAGATAGTCCCCTACCTAAAAAGTGTAAAAAAAAAAAAGTTGAAAAATGTAAAAATAAAAAGAAGTAAAAAAAAAAGTGAAAAATCCCCTCCCCCAATAAAAATGGAAATTGTCAGCTTTTCCCATTTTACCCCCAAAAAGCTTTAATTTTTTTAATAAACATTTTTGGTATCACCGCTTGCGTGAATGTCCGAACTATCAAAATATAATGTTAATTATCCCGTATGGTGAATGGCGTAAACGTAAAAAAAAAAAAATCCAAAAATGCAGCTTTTTTTGTCACATTTTATTTAAATAAATTTATAAAAAACAATCTAAAAGTTTTATATATACAAATGTGGTATCCATAAAAAGTAAAGATGACGGTTCAAAAAATGAGCCCTCATACCGCCCTATATATGGAAAAATGAAAAAGTTAACGGTGGTCAAAATAGGGTGATTTTAGATTACTGATTTTGTCCAAAAAGTTTTAGATTTTTTTAAGAGGTACAAAAATATAAAAGTATCTAGCCATGGGTATCATTTTAATCATATTGAACCACAGAATAAAGAACACATGTAATTTTTACCGTAAAGTGTATAGTGTGAAAACAAAACCCACAAAATGTGCAAAATTGTGGCTTTCATTAAAATTTCCTCCTTAAAAAATGTTTGTTTGGGTTTGCCGTACATTTTATGGTAAAATGAGAGGTTTCATTACAAAGTACAATTGGTCACGCAAAAAACAAGCCCTTATATGAGTCTGTAGATGAAAATATAAAGGAGTTATGGATTTAAGAAGGCGAGGAGGAAAAGCTAAAACGCAAAAATAAAATTGGCCTGGTCCTTAAGGTTAAAATGGGCTTGGTCCTTAAGGGCTTAACAAGGCCTCTGCAAAATGAAAGAAGTGATCTGATTGGATGCTATGGGCAAGTGGACAACTTTTCCTTTGCACAGGTTTTGATAAATCTCCCCCATATGTGTTTTGTCTCTGTGGAGCAATCTATGCTTTTAAATCTGAGACAAAACACGCATATGCTTGGAAAATTATTCAAACGGCACTTAAAGCTGAGTACATTTGGGCCATTGGAATTAATGCATAAGGATACATCGGCATTCCTTTAAAGAAATTCTGACATACCGTATTTATCGGCGTATAACACACATTTTTTAGGCTAAAATTTTTAGCCTAAAGTTTATCTGCATGTTATACGCCGATAAGCCGCTGCAGTTCAATGATTTAAAGCGGGCGCTTTAAATCAATGAACTGCAGCGGTTTTTGCAGGTGCAGAGACCTGCCGTCGCTGCCGGCTTCTCTGCCCCTTCCTCTCCTGGGGTCCAGAGACTGCCGGTGCCGCTGCCCCATTGCCTCCCCCCATCCCAATTTTTTCTGACCCCGCACAAGCCCCCAGGAAAGGCAGGGGGAGAGAGGCCGTCAATGCCCGCTTCTCTCCCCCTGCCTTTCCTGGGGTCTAGAGCCCTGCTGCCGCCGCTTCTCTCCCCCTGGCTATCGGCGCCACTGCCCCATTGCCTGCGCCGCTGCCCTTTTGCCTCCCCATCCCCGGTTGTATAATTACCTGTTGCCGGGGTCGGGTCCGCGCTGCTTCTGGCCTTCGGTGTGGCGTCCCCTGCATCGTTGCTATGCGCTGCGCGGCGCAATGACGAGTGATATCACGTTGAAGACGTCACTCGTCATTGCGTCTCGCAGCGCATAGCAACGACCCAGGGGATGCCACACAGGAGGCCAGAAGCAGCGCGGACCCGACCCCGACAACAGGTAATTATAAAACCGGGGATGGGGAAGGCAACGGGGCAGCGGCGCCGGTAATGGGTGCCGCTGCCCCTTCTCTCCCCCTGGCTATTGTCGCCGCTGCCCCATTGCCGATAGCCGGGGAGAGAAGCGGCGGCAGCAGGGCTCTAGACCCCCAGGAAAGGCAGGGGCAGAGAAGCGGGCAGCGACAGCCTCTCTCCCCCTGCCTTTCCTTGGGGCTTCTGCGGGGTCAGAAACAGTGTATTGGGATATACACATGCACACATACGCACCCTCATTTTACCAAGGATATACCCCGATAAATACGGTATTTGTGCTACATAGGGCACAAATGTAATGTGAACAATGCCTTACAATTATGCAAAAAAAAAAAAAAATATATATGTATATATATTTATATGTAAAATCACACACCTATATTATAATGGTGGTGGTAGCTATCAACTATTTTTTATTCTGCTACAGGTTTGATCATTGATGCCTTTGGGGAACTGAGAGATCAACAAGAACAAGTCAGAGAAGATATGGAGGTATGGTGAAATTCTAAGATAGATTAGTGCAATACAGGATAGACATTGTGTTTTCTTATCATGTACTATTCTCCTCTATCCAGACAAAATGCTTCATTTGTGGGATTGGAAATGATTACTTTGATACAACGCCGCATGGCTTTGAAACACACACGTTACAAGAACACAACCTGGCTAACTATCTGTAAGTATATAGACTCTTACTCAACTACAGAACATATAATTTTGCTTTGATTGTATGGATTTTTATATTTTTTTTGCTTACCTCCCCTAAAAGAAAACAACAGAATTAAAATTTTTTAAAGCTGCATGTAAAATACAGTTCCCTTACGTCCTAACTAGCAGCACAAGAGGGGTGTTGTTCTGCTCCTGTGAAGCTGGCAGGACGGTGGCATTTTTTATTCCGCCCAAGTAATTAGCATTTAATTATCTCCCCATTAAAAGGCCTCCTCCCCTTGGCCACATTGCTTTTTTTCTGTCCTGTGCGGACAGCAGGACGATCCAGGCTCTGTGGGGTTAATCCCCACTGAGCCTGCATTAGATAGATATTTGCTTTTTACCCTCCTCTTTTTATATGAGGGGGAGTTCTTTCTGGTACCCTGCAGCGCTGCTGATAATCCCCCACGCCGCGGGGGATTAGTTTGATACTGTATTATAACTACGTCGCAAGTGCGGACGGTTTCGGACGCTGCCCCCCTCCCTGGGTCAGTGTCCCTATCTGGGCATAGTCCCCCCTCCCCTCCGCTATTACGTCCATACCTTTTCTTCCTCCGGGCAGCAGAGCTGCCTCTAGTTTGGCCGCGGACCGGAAGTGCGTCATCTGACTACTTCCGGTCCGGTGTCTGCACTTCAGAAAGCGCTCTATTGTTTTTTTCTGTGCCGTAATTATTTATCCAGCACAATTATGTTCTACCAAGCCCCTCATAAGGGCGCAGGCCAAAAATGATCTATACTTTTTGGGAATAAGATTAGAATGTTATAGTGATGTCATATCCGGGGGGCGGAGCTTATTCCAATCTTCTCCCCCCGCTCCTCTATTTAAGGCAGCTCCTTCAGGCAGCAGGTCTCTTGCTGCTTTGCTGCTAGAGTAATTGCTGCAATCACTGCTGTTGCTGGGTTGCTTGTGCTTGTGTATTCTGTTACACACTCTCTATCTATTCTCTTAGGTAGTGCGTCGCAATTTTTTATGCTCCTGCATTTCTTGTGGCTTTTTTCTAAATGCAATTTTTATTTTCCAGAATGTCTACTCCCCCTTGTGATGAGTCCCACCCTGGAAGCCGCAAAACAAGTTCCAAGAGGAAACACCTCACCTGTGCGGATTGTGGTACTCCGCTGACAGACTCTTATGAGTTTAACAGGTGTCCCGGCTGTCGGCCACCCCCTAATCCGGTGGAACCCACCGTTCAGGACATGTTTATTTGGATGAGGGAGTTCATGGGGAACTCCATCAATGAACTGAAGTCAGTTTTTTCTGCAAAGAAACCAAGAATCTCCACAAGTCCCACTTCCATTCCTGAGGAATCCGTTATGTCTGTGGATGCACGGTCTGATCAGTCCGTCAAAGAGGTTGTACTTCCATCCCGCTTTCCAGTGGAAAAGACCCAGAGATTACTTCGCTCCATCCGGTCAAGGGACCAGGATGTTGAACAGGGCGAAGCCTCAGCTTCCACCTCTAGAGGGCCGTGGGCCTTCAAAGTGGATGACAATCTCAAAAAATTGATGATTACTGATTGGAAACATCCAGATAAACCTCCGGTTCTCTTTGGGAGATTTAAGCTTATGTATCCCCTTCCGGAAAAGGAATCGGACTCCTGGCTCCCACCCCCTAAGATGGATATGGCAGTCACCAAACTGTCAAAGCTAGTGCTGGTTCCTGCGGACGACGGAAGTAATCTCCAAGATCCCCTTGACAGAAAAGTAGATTCTCTCTACTAATGTGGCTATTGCGTCATCAGAAGTTTCCGACTTCGCCAAAGACCGAATTCTCCGGATTCAGTCTGACATAGAAGGGAATGTTCCCAGAGAGGAAACTCTGGACTCATTTAAGACCCTTCTTCTTAGTCTAGATTTTCTTTGCGAGGCGTCTCAACAACACCTAAAGCTGGCATCAAAATCCATGGGCCTTGCTTCAGCCATTAGTCGCCCCTTGTGGCTCCGCCCCTGGCAGGCAGATAACTCCTCCAAAATCAATCTATGTGGGCTTTCTTTTGAGCCCGGCAGACTATTCGGGTCTCAATTGGATGAAATAATGGAAGGCTTCGTCGACAAGAAGGGCAAAAGCCTTCCTGTCCAAAATTTTCGCGGCCGAAGTAAAGGCAGAGGAAACAGAAATCAGGTCTCTTCCAAGACTCAGAAGCGCCAATATAACCCAAGGCGTGGTAGAGGACGCGGTTGGGGTAAAGACCGGAAGTCCGACTCATGACAGTCCCGAGAGATCCACCCACGTTTTCCCTCTCCCTTCCCTTCAAGGTTTTCAGTTGGAAAGTTTTTCCAGAACTCCTCCTGTGGGAGGCCGCTTAAGTTTGTTTATAGACACCTGGATGCAAGAAATCCAGGATCTTTGGGTCGTAAAAGTAGTCAGGGCAGGCTACAAAATAGATTTTATTTCTACACCCCCCCCCCCCCCCCCCCAAGGAAATTTGTGCTAACAAAGTTATTACCCCAAACAAAGCAATTCTGGAGGACTCGGTTCTCCAATATATAGAGAAAAAAGCCCTAGAGGAAGTCCCCTTCCACCAGAGAGGGTTAGGGGTCTACTCCCTTATCTTCCTAGTCCCAAAGCAATCAGGAGACTGGCGCATGATTATCGTCCTCCGTTTCCTAAACCGCTTCATAAAGAAAAGGCGGTTCAGAATGGAAACCATCTGGTCAGTCACCAGCATACTGGACCCTCAAGATCTTATGGTCACCATCGATCTGAAGGAAGACTACCTTCCCGTTCCCATTTATCCTGCTAACAGGAAATTCTTGAGGGTTGCTGTCACCATAAAAGGAGTGGTAAGACACCTCCAGTTTGCTGTCCTGCCTTTCGGCATTTCTTCTGCTCCCCACACCTTTACAAAGGTTGTGGCTCCAGTTGTTGCTGCTCTCAGACTAAGAGGTCTAGAGATTATTCCTTACCTGGACGACTGGCTTCTAAAAGCCGCTTCTCCAGAAGTCTTACAATCTCATCTTCATCTGGCTCTAGATTTCCTTCAGCGTCTGGGCTGGATTATAAACTGGGAGAAGTCCGAGTTCATTCCTTCCACATCCCGGAACTTTCTCGGCTTCATAGTCGATTCTTCCCACATGACTTTATCTCTGACTCCAGAGAGAAAGAGTCGAGTGATAAGAGCCGCAGAGTTTCTGAGGAGTCCTCGCAAAGTCTCCATCCAAACTCTGATGAAGATGTTGGGCCACATGTCAGCTTCTGCAGAGGCAGTGCCCTGGGCCCTTTGGCATCTCTGACCACTTCAAGATCAGGTCTTGTCGGTTTGGAATCGCAACCCCAAAGGGTTGGACAAGAGATGCACCCTGTCTCCCGACGTCCGAGCATCTCTCATATGGTGGATGGATCTGACGGATGGGAAGTCCTTGATTCAACCTCGTTGGATCATTTTGACCACGGACGCCTCCCTTCTGGGTTGGGGAGCCCATCTAAACGAGTATCCTGTTCAGGGTACTTGGACCTCTCAGGAGAGACTTCTCTCCTCCAACATGAGAGAACAAAGAGCAGTTCGTCTAGCTCTTCTCCACTTCGCACCCCTTATTCTAGGGAAAGCAATAAGAGTTCGGTCATACAACACCACTGTGGTGTCCTACAATAACAGACAAGGAGGCACGAAGTCTCAAGCACTCCTCAAGGAGTCCGGACTAATTCTGTCTTGGGCAGAGACCAACTTGAACCACCTTTCAGCGATACACATCAAAGGGGATCTCAACACAGTAGCAGATCGTCTAAGTCGCGGCCTTCCAGTCCAGGGCGAATGGTCTCTCAACGAAGAAGTTTTCAAGAAGATAACTCTGCGGTAGGGAGTGCCAGAGATAGATCTCATGGCAACACGTCTGAACGCCAAGGTGAGCAAGTTTAGCTCTCTTTACAAAGAGGACAGTGCTGTGGTGATAGACGCTCTCTCCATACCATGGAGGTTCAGGCTGGGCTACATATTCCCTCCACTTTCCATGATACCGAGGGTATTAATGAAAGTCAGGCAAGACCAGGCCTCTGTGATAGCCATCATACCATTCTGGCCCAAGAGGTCCTGTTCACCCAGCTCATGAGGATGAGTCACGGGTGTTATTGGAGGCTTCCCCCCATGCATAACCTAGTGTCTCACAACACAGGCTCCTGCCTAGATCTGAGGAGACTCAATCTGACAGCCTGGAGATTGACAGGACCCTACTAGATAGTGGGCTTCCTGCAGAGGTTTTGAGAACCATTGCTCATTCCAGAGCGCAATCAACAAACAAGGTTTATTCCAGGATAAAACAAATCTTTCATCAGTGGTGTACTATGAAAGAGGTAGTAGCCTCAGATCCTCCTCTTTTACATTACTACGTTTTCTCCAAGATGGCCTTGACAAGGGTCTAAGCCCATCCACTCTAAAGGTTCAAGTCTCAGCACTGTCTGCCTTTTAGGCAGATCTCTGTCACAAAAACCCCTAATCAAAAGATTCCTCCGGGGTAGCTAAAAGACTTAAACCAAGGGTTCTTAGACCTATGGGATTTATCCACTGTTCTCAAGCGGTTATGCTCTCCCCCCTTTGAGCCTCTGGAAGAAGCTGACTTTAGGCATTTAACCCTTAAAGTCACCTTTTTGCTGGCCATAACCTCAGCCAAAAGAGTTGGTGAGCTTCAGGCCCTCTCGGCTTTTGAGCCTTATGCACTTTTTCTCCAGGATAGAGTCCTGTTGAGATATCTGCCCACCTTTGTTCCTAAGGTCCCGACCTTCTCAAACATCAACCAGGTCATATCTCTCCCAGTTCTGTGTCCTAACCCATCATCTCCTGAAGAAGCTGCAAATCACACGCTGGACATTTCAAGAATCCTTAAAATCTACATTGCAAGAACTGGAAATTTTAGAAGATCAGAACACCTTCTCATCTCTTTTTCAGGAAAGAACAAAGGTTTTAAAGCCTCTAAACCCTCTCTGAGTAGATGGACTAAAGAGGCAATCCGTGAGGCTTTTGTAGCCCAGGAGTTAACTCCTCCTGCCTTTGTTACTGCCCATTCTACCCGGGCAGTGTATACTTCTTTTGCCAAAAGGAAGTCTGTTCCTCTGGAACAAATCTGTGCTGCTGCTTCTTGGGGCAACAATAACACATTTATCAGACATTACAGGGTTAATGCCAAACATTCGGAAGAGTTGGTCTTTGGGCAGTCTATCCTAAGCACTGCTCTGCCGTAGTCCCTCCCTATTTGTGTTGTTACTTGCTAAGTCCCCTCTTGTGCTGCTGGTTAGGACATAAGGGAAGCGTTAATTTTTTACGTTAATTTGTTTTCCCTTAGTCCTAACAGCAGCACACAAATTTCCCGCCATTATTTGTTTTGTTACTTGTTATATAAGCAATGTGGCCTAGGGGAGGAGGCCTTTTATGGGAGAGATAATTAAATGCTAATTACTTGGGCGGAATTAAAAATTCCACCGTCCTGCCTGCTTCACAGGGGCAGAACACCCCTCTTTGTGCTGCTGTTAGGACTAAGGGAAAACAAATTTACATAAAAAATTAACGCTTTGTAAAAAAATATATTTCTTATAGCTTTTGGACCGTTCAATGGGGGACATTTATCAATGTTGGTGTAAGGTAGTAAAGATTTTGGGGGAGATTTATCAAAACCTGTGCAAAGGAAAAGTTGCCCAGTTGCCCATAGCAACCAATCAGATTGCTTCTTTCATTTTGCAGGGGGCTTGTTAAAAATGAAAGAAGCGAGCTGATTGGTTGCTATGGGCAACTGGGCAACTTTTCCTTTGCACAGGTTTTGATAAATCTCCCCCTTTACCCATTTGCTTTGTGTATTGTTTGCACAGTTGCTCAAAATTTACCAGCAGAGTGCACAGGACTTGATAAATCCTGCACAATTGTAAAAACCAGTGAGCTGCCTTGATTGGCTTCAGCTTTGTACTCTGGCATCTGACACATTTGTACATGTCCTATTAGGTGGTGTAAGTTTGCGCAAAAATGGTAACTTTTGAACATGAAAACACTACTAAATTTAACTTGCCCAAATGATAAATAAAGCTCCACTGCAAAATGTGATGCACCTAACAGTAGACAACTTTGAAAGATGTTTTACCGAAAATTGCGCAAAAATATTGCACAAAATTTGCATGGACATTTAGAACATTAAAGTGGTGTAAAGCCAATGATATATGTCCCCCAATGTTTTACAGTATGACAAACTAGGCTTAAGTATATGTGAACATTTTTCCTTTCTTTTACTCTCCTACAAAAACTGAATTTTGAGAATGATAATTCATAAATTCTTACATTACACATTTCACCTTAGGATAAGGCAATCCCTGGTTATTCACATTGCTGTACTGTACAACTATAGTTTAACTCCTTGGGGATGGAGGGCGTACCTATACGCCCTCAGCCCACTCCCTTTCTATAATAGCGGGTCGGGCCCAGCCTCTAACAACGGGCGGGACCTGTGGCTAATAGCGTGCAGCACTGATCGCGGTGCCGCGCGCTATTAACCCTTTAGACGCGGCATTCAAAGTTGAACGCCGCGTCTAAACTGAAAGTAAAGCACTGCCGGTTAGTTCAGGGTGCTGTTCGGGATGTCCACAGTGAAATTGCGGCATCCCGAACAGCTGTAAAGACAGCAGGAGGGTCCCTACCTTCCTCCATGCTATCCGATCGCCAAATGACTGCTCAGTGCCTGAGATCCAGGCATGACAAGTCAAGCGGCAGAATCATTGATCAATGGTTTCCTATGAGAAACCATTGATCAATGTAAAAGATCAATGTGTGCAGTGTTATAGCCCCCTATGGGAGCTATAACATTGCAAAAAAAAAAAAACTGGAAAAAAAGTGAATAAAGACCCTTCCCTAATAAACGTTTAAATCACCTCCCTTTTCCCAATTAAAAAAAACAACTGTGTAAATAAAAATAAACATATGTGGTAATCGTCATGTGCGGAAATGTCCGAATTATAAAAATATATCGTTAATTAAACTGCATGGTCAATGGCGTATGCACAAAAAAATTCCAAAGTCCAAAATAGCGTATTTTTGGTCACTTTTTATATCATGAAAAAAATTAATAAAAAGTGATCAAAAAGTCCGATCAATACATAAATGGTACCGCTAAAAACTTCAGATCATTGCGCAAAAAAATTAGCGCTCATACCAATCCATATGCAGAAAAATAAAAAAAAGTTATAGGGGTCAGAAGATGACAATTTTAAATGTATAAATTTTCCTGCATGTAGTTATGATTTTTTTCCAGAAATACAACAAACTCAAATCAAACCTATATAAGTAGGGTATAATTTTAATCGTATGGACCTACAGATTAAAGATAAGGTGTCATTTTTACAGAAAAATTTACTATGTAGAAATGGAAGCCCCCAAAAGTTACAAAATTGCATTTTTTCTTCAATTTTGTCGCACAATGATTTTTTTTCCATTTTGCTGTAGATTTTTGAGTAAAATAACTGATGTCATTTTTTGGGTAAAATAAGCCATCATATGGATTTTTTGCTGCAATATTGAAAAAGGGTTATGATTTTTAAAAGGGTAAGGAGGAAAAAAAGAAAGTGCAAAAACTGGAAATCCCTTCGTCCCCAAGGGGTTAATAATAATAAAATAACATCCAACTACCACACAGTTTAAATCAATGAAGGAAGAGAAATGAGGAGGCTTACATCAAAGTCAGGTGCAGATTGCAGATGAACACATTGTAAATGTCCTTTAAGCATTTCACTTGAAGACAAAGCTGGAGGACTTTACCCGCACTGACCTTCTCTTTGAGAATCTGTGAGGCCAGAGGTGTCAGAAGTTAATTCCTACAGGATATCTACAAACTTCTCATGGATTTTTCTTATTTTCTTACATTTTATTGTTGCTAGATATATCCATGGCATGCTTGTGCTTCAATAGTCTCTCTGAGGGTCATGAGCTGTCACCACTCTTGTCATCTGCTTCCAAATCTATCAGTTTAGATATCATGAAAAAAAGCTCTAATGTGTTTTCAGCACTTGCCTTCTATGCCATGTCTTCTCACCTACAGAAACAATTGCTTATAAAATCTCCCTGATCCTAATAGTCAGCTTGCTGGAGGATCAATATTAACTATTGACTTCTTAGAAATGTTTTACATGTGTCCTAATAAGAAGTCCATAGAAGAGAAAACCAAGTAATTCTCATCTACATTTTCAGCACAATTTAAAAAGCGAAATATCTGTTTTCTTAAGTTTACTAGATGAGACTTGTTTTCACCCATAGTGATATACTGTCACCATACTCAGCTTATCTGAAAAAAATTCTCATTAGCAGTAACTACCATTGGCAGTCATGAATCTTCCAAGTTCACATGAACGTCTCTGTGCTTGTTACAGGTTTTTCCTCATGTATATCATTAATAAGGATGAGACGGAACATACTGGCCAGGTACGTATTTTACATTGCATGCAATCCATTTAATTGCATATATTAATCACTTACCTATGTCATGCTGTCATGCCATGATGAAACTATGCAAAGCTGAAAACCACCCCTCTTACAAACAGTTAAAGATACACTATGAAATAATGGTATGGAGCTAGCATGTAAAAGAAGGTAATTTCCCACAACAAACACAGAAATTGGTATAAAAAACACAAAACTAATGAAGTACTACAAGTGAAAGGCTGGGTAAGGTGTAGAGTGCGCCTATGTACTCACCTTTTTGTGTTGTGCATAAGGCATAACATTATAGACAAAAGCAGACGCTGAACCAGCAATCAGTGGTGAGCTGAAAATGGTGTGAAAACAATAGGGTGTGGTGCAGTAGGAACCAAGGAACTTTGTAAATCTGTTCTTCAAGAAAGGTTCATCATGAAGGAAGGAACTTGGATCCATGAACCTTACCAGGGGTTCTTTGTTCATTGATATACTTCAGAAATGTTTATTGTATGAGCAAGACTTTCTACCTGACAAAACACCTTGCCTGACTGCCTGTCTTCTGCTCATAACCCTATCATGATACCAATCTAAGTAGGAATCTAAGACACTCAACTGAGCTAAAGTTCGGTTCCCCCGTACTGCCCACCGACGGTAATCCAGGCAGAATGGGGGAACTGTAGCGTGACCGGCGGCGGTGGTGGAGGTCCCTTACCTGACCGGTGGCGGCGGGCAGCGATGACGTGTGGCTCCCTCATGGCTCCCTGGTGAAGACTACGGAAGCCGGTGAGTAGTTGCCTAGCAACATCGGGGGGGGGGGGGGGGCTAAACTTTGGAGACCACTATACAGTGGTCTCTTAACTGTAGCCCTCCAGATGTCGCCCTCCAGACAGCTGTTTGGGCATGCTGGGAGTTGTAGTTTTGCAAGATTTAGAGGGCTACAGTTTGGAGATCACTCTGCAGTGGTCTATAAACTGTGGCCCTCCAGATCTTGCAAAACTACAACTCCCAGCATGCCCACACAGCAGTTTGCTGTCTGGGCATGCTGGGATTTGTAGTTTTGCAACATCTGGAGGGCCATAGTTTAGAGATCACTGTGCAGTGGTCTCTAAACTGTAGCCCTCCAGATGTTGCAAAACTGCAAATCTCAGCAAGCCCTAACAGCAAACAGCTGTCTCGCCATGCTGGGAGTTGTAGTTGCATACCTCCAGCAGTTACATAGTTAGTACGGTCGAAAAAAGACATATGTCCATCAAGTTCAACCAGGGAATTGAAGGGTAGGGATTGCATAACTACATCTCCCAGCATGCCCTTCAGCGATCAGTACATGCTGGGAGTTGTAGTTTTGCAACAGCTGGAGGCAACTTGGTTGGAAAATACTGAGCTAGGTAACAGAACCTAACTGAAGGTTCTCCAACCAGTGTGCCTCAAGCTGTTGCAAAAGTCTGTGAAAATGAAAAAATGCATTTTTCATTTGCACAGCCCACTGTTCCAAGGATCTGTCAAACACCAGTGGGGTGTAAATGCTCACTGCCCCCCTTATTAAATTCTGTGGGGGGTGTAGTTTCCAAAATGGGGTCACATGTGGGGGGGTCCACTGTTCTGGCACCACGGGGGGCTTTGTAAACACACATGGCCCCTGACTTCTATTCCAACCAAATTCTCTCTCCATAATCTCAATGGCGCTCCTTCTCTTCTGAGCATTGTAGTGCACCAGCAGAGCACTTGACGTCCACACATGGGGTATTTACATATTTTTTTAAATTAATTTACACATCCAACTTTAATTAAAAGTCGTCATACACCTGTGGGGTCTTAAGGCTCACTGTACCCCATGTTACGTTCCTTGAGGGGTGTAGTTTCCAAAATAGTATGCCATTTGTTTTTTTTTTTTTTTTTTTTTTTTTTTTTTTGCTCTTCTGGCACCATAGGGGCTTCCTAAATGTGACATGCCCCCAAAAACCATTTCAGCAAAATTTGCTTTCCAAAATCCCATTATCGCTTTTTCCCGTCTGAGCCCTCTAGTGCAACCAAAGAACACTTCACATACACATCTCAGATATTTCCTTACTCGAGAGAAATCGGGTTACACATTTTAGGAAGATTTTTCTCCTTTTACCCCTTGTAAAAATTCAAAAAATGGGTCTACGAGAACATGAGTGCGTAAAAAATGAAGATTTTGAATTTTCTCCTTCACTTTGCTGCTATTCCTGTGAAACACCTAAAGGGTTAACACACTTACTGAATGTCATTTTGAATACTTTGAGGGGTGCAGTTTTTATAATGGGGTAATTTGTGGGGTATTTCTAATATGAAGGCCCCTCAAATCCACTTCAAAACTAAATTCAGATTTTGAAAATTTTGTGAAAAATTGGAAAATTGCTGCTATACTTTGAAGCCCTCTGATGTCTTCCAAAAGTAAAAACATGTCAACTTTATGATATCAACATAAAGCAGACATATTGTATATGTGAATCAATATATAATTTATTTGGGATGTCCATTTTCCTTATAAGCAGAGAGTGTCAAAGTAAAAAAAATTGCTAAATTTTGAATTTTTTCATCAAATTTGGGAATTTTTCATCAAGAAATGAGGCAAGTATCGACGAAATTTTACAACTAACAAAGTAGAATATGTCACGAAAAAGCAGTCTTGGAATCAGAATGAAAAATAAAAGCATCCCAGAGTTATTAATGCTTAAAGTGACAGTGGTCAGATTTGCAAAAAAGGAATGCGTCCTTAAGGTGAAAATGAGCTGCGTCCTAAAGGGGTTAAAAAAAAGCAGTGAAACAGCATACATGCTCTTTAAACCTATAAGACTGATGTCTCCCATTAACCTTTTTAGTCTCTTTACCTCAAAAAAGAACGCTATGTGCTAACCTGGAGAATCAATAAGGTGTAAGCTTTCCATCTACAACTCTGTGAAATGATAGGAGAATGGTCCTGTAATTGACTGACAATAGGACCAAACGGATTTTATAACTATGAGGCATTTTACATTTTTTTCTGTATTACAGTATCCAGAAAGTGCTTTGCATCTAAAATCCATAATATTTAATATAACATCTAATAAAGAATAATCCCCAAATCCTAAATTGTTGATAAACAGATACATTTTGGAAAGTAAAGTCCTCTTTATTTTGAGTATCATTAGAAGTGGAAGCTATAGAAATGGCTTTATAAATGTAGCCCATGTAACTACACTATTTCTATAACCCCCTTTGTGATATTTTGTAGCACAGACAGTTTTCCTAATGATTTATTCTTACAGTACCAATGCTTAGAATATTAGCAGAGATATACATAGTCCAAAATGCTCACATTGTGCAGAAAAGTGCATAAAGGGGGAATTCGTTGAGTTTTCTATGTGTTTTTCTGATGCATTTTGCAATATATTTTTCTGTCTTAGATACATTTCTTAGGCATCTGCACTTTTTTGTGACTTTTTAACATGTCTAGTTTTTGGCATAAGAAGGGGACATAGTTTAAGTGGCTTTTAGATACATTTATTATATGATTCCCCCCTAATTGGTGATGGAAGATCCACTAGACAAAAAAAAAAATGCCATTAAAAATTGCACAAACCTCATCATGCAACAAGATGATACATTTTGAACAGTTGGGAGAAAGTGCAAGCTGAAAAAGTAGAGTTAAAAATGCACAAATAATAAATTCCTCTCAAAGTTCATAATTCTGTATATTATTTCTATTTATGTCTCCTGTAGGAATCTTATGTCTGGAAGATGTATCAAGAGAGGTGTTGGGACTTCTTCCCAGCTGGTGACTGCTTCCGCAAGCAATATGAAGACCTGCTTGGATAATAATTTGGCATTAACCCATCAGCCAGATCCACTGGGCATGTACTGAACTTGAAACAAAATTCACCCAGTGAAACACATTTACTAGAAGACCAGCTCTGCCTAACCGCGACCTCAATCTACTCATTTGGATACATATCATTTCCTTTACATCAATGACTCCTATGACAAAAACAGATCTAAAGAAAATGTGCAATGAAATACAAGATTTTTAGAACAAAAAGTACTAATAAAACACCACCACAGTACATCAATAAACTGATGATCTGTCATGCTCAATTAGACACAGTGCATTTGTCAAGTTACTAAAAAATGTAATGAAATAAAAGTCAATATAATTTTAAATCTACCAGATAGGACCTAAATTCAAACGTTTACAACTCAACCAATGGTATTTAGCCTGATTGCACCCATCCCAGCATCTCTTGATATTCACACTAATGGGCAGATCTCTATTATCTGAAATGCTACATATGTGGCTGCCCGAGAACCAAAGGGCTAACTGATACACATCCAGTGCACAATAATTATCTTCACAGCAACTGCTCAGTTCTCCCTGCAGCAGTGAAGTTCAAAGGTTGAACACTCAAAACGTAGTAGACGCAACTGTTCTGTAGAATGGGACTTTGTGTCTGGAAAAGCATGCCATTTTCTTCCTTTTTTCCACTTTGATATTGAGGCTTTTGATCATGATACAAATCTGATGCTAGTTACAGACGCCAAGTCAAAGTTTGCTGCATCTGTTTCTGATAATGTTTGTGCTCTGGAGCCTGAAAGAATTCAACTGGACATAAACAGGCTGAAACCACCTTGGCCTTTGGTTTTACAAGCGAGCTTCTGGGTACATCTGGTGCTTAGAGCTTTACGTTTACTTATGTAAGAAAGTCTAGTCTATGAAAGGTGATAGTAGTTAGATGTATTTTGTGAAACATCAGGCAGTTGAAGGTAAAGTTAGTAAGGTTAAAGTTACTTCTTAACACTTTTTCGACGCTGAACTTAATCGATTAAGTGCCTTAACCGTCTGTAGACGTAGCTATGCAAGATATTTTTTTCCCATGTTAGAATTAGTTTGACGAAATACACAAAAGTTGTGCTGTTCTTTGTCTTACTGTACAAAATGAGAAACTGCATTCAGTTGCTATTTAGTTTTTTCTTTCAATGACAGTTTGCTGTTATTTGAAGAAACTGGAATGTATTTTAAATTATATTCTCTTAAATGGAAATCTTATGCCAAATTCAAAGCACTGCTTTCTGGTCATTGGTAAGTGCTGTAGTGAAGCTGCTAACTTTATGCATTTTTCTTCAAATACAATAAAGTGCCCATCGCAATAAATAAATGATAAACCAGCTGAGCGGTTTTGTCTTACTGTGCAGACACAAGATGCCGGTCAAAAAAAATGTTTTCTTTTTCTTTTTTTTTTTTTTTACAAAGGATGAGCACTGCCCATTTATCAAGGGGCAAAGAAACACAAAAAATACCTTTTTCTATTACCTCTATAATTAAAGTGTGCCTGTCGCTTTAAAACATTTCTGAGTGTTCAGATCCCAGCCAACTGATAGCATGAGTGAAAAGTGCAGCTGAGCAAGACAATCCCATAGACTTACATTGTAAGTTAGTCTCGCTCAGTGTGCTGTTCTCCCAGCTAGTTATTACTATTGGTCATGGTCTAAACACTCAGACCCTGACTAATCAAAACTTTTGACATTTCTCTACTACAAGTCAAAAGTTTTTTTAAAGCGAAAATGCCCATTTAACCGAGAGCATTGGATAACATGTAGCCGTCAAGCAGGAGTGATTCCAATGATTTTTGTTATGCATGAAAGATTTCAGCCACTTATTGCCATTGATCACTTTTCTTTATGACACCAAAGGCAGAAGTATAATTTAATCTGACAGGTTTCATTTTTTTTGTTATTACTTGTTAGGTCCAGTCTTTGGTTTTATTTAACCCTTTAAGGACACAGCCAATTTTGGCCTTAAGGACAAAGCCAATTTTATTGGCCCTGATGAAGAGGGGGTCCCGCCCCTCGAAATGCGTTGTCCGTATCCATTTATATGCTTAAATAAACCTTTCTTTTACAAGTCCGTGGCATGGTTAAAAATTATTTATTCCCTCTGGAGAGCGCCGGGAAGAAATCCTTTTTCGGCTGCATTTGCAGCATCTTCAACTTTGACCCATAGTTACATGCTTTTCTATTATTGTACTGCTTTTAAAAAAAATCTCAAACTTTAACAAAATACGTATGTTTAAAATCAATCTATTTTGACCACCTATAACTTTCTAATTTTTTGGTATACTGGGCTGTAGGAGGGTTCAATTTTAGTGTCGTGATCTGTAGTTTTTATCGCTACCACTTTTGCATATCTAACTTTTGAATCACTTTTTATAAAAAAAAAAATGGAATATGATAGAACAAAAAAGTGAAAAAAATGCTGCTTTTTTGTCACTTTTTTATTTTATTTACGTTAACACAGTTCACCATGCGGGATAATCAACATAATATTTTGATAGTTCAGACATTTATGCACGCGGCAATACAAAATATGTTAATTCCTATATTTTTATTTTTTTTTGCCATAAAATATGAAAAAAAAAAGGAGCCATTTAAATTTTTATTGGGCGAGGGGCTTTTTTCCAGTTTTTTTAATACTTTTTATGTATTTATAGCAATCCTTAGATTGCAGATACTGATCAGTGCTATGACTATGCATAGCACGATCAGTATTATCGTCAATTTTTTTCTCTGGTCTGCGCGATGTCAGACCAGAGAAGAAGAACCCGGGTCTGTATTGATCACAGCATCTGAGGGGTTAATGGTGGACATTAGCGCGATTGCTGATGTCCGCCATTACCGGCGGGTCCCTAGCTGCTGATAGCAACCGGGACCTGCCATGCATGATGCGAGCACCGATTCATTACTCGCATCATGTACAGGACGGAAATGTACATTCGGGTACATGCGTTAAGTACCAGGACACCAGGATGTACATTTATGTTCTGTGTCCTTAAGGGGTTGAAGAGGTGTTCCCATCTCAAGTTGTTATTTCCTATCTACAAGATCATGAGGACAAATGGAAATTTCACCTCTAAATCAGCCAAGGTGAGATAACTACTTGAAATGGTAATACTGTGATAAAGATCAATCATAAACTTCTAGTACTCTCAAAAAACCTTCACAGACCCACCATGAACAAGTGATTCAGAAAACTACTGTCTAATATCTTTAGTGCATGAAAAAAGTAACATGAATCCCAGTAACAAAGCATATTTATTTAATCTTATCCATCATTGCAAGCATTAGGAGAGACTAGGAGATCATACTGTCCAGCCAGTCCTCCAGATCCTCAGAAGTAATCGATTTGGGTTTCTCCTCATCAGCTTCTTCAGGGATAGCTTTCACGATAGAGGTTGCTGAAACACAGTTGTAGGCAGAGAAAAGTATGATATTTTGTCAGTTTTACACATAATTCACATCCAGGCAACTATCTGTACACACTTTTATTTTACAGAGAGACACTATGAACATTTATGGAGCACAGATCTCAGACAAGCAGGGTGACATGATGTGATCTCTGGTAGATCAATCAATGAATACATACTTTTGTTATAGTACATCCTTGGACCTGTAAAACCTTTTGTGTAGCTCTTTCTTTGGCTTTTATGTGTGACTCATCAGTCGCTATCTACATGAAACTTTATCTAAGGTAAAGATCAGCCTAGGAAAATCGCTGTAATAACCACTTTCGTGTACAGTTCTTACCGTCATTTTTTCTCTTTCAAGTAGTTACAATATCGTTTACTGACAATTTTATAATATCTAGTAAAATGTGTCTAGGAGTAAACGAGGAAAAAGTAATTGTAGATTTACAGGGTTTCAGGAAGCAGATTCACATATATCACAGGTTCCCATCCCTCTGAGGTTGTATGCCGTTTCCCTTCTGAGAGATGCCTCTAAAGCCTTGGTAAACAGACCAGCTTACACATATTTTCTTGGCACTACTTTAGTGGTTAATGTGTCAGTCAACTACACTCTGAATAATGCACATTGAAAGAGGCTCATCAATCATGCATGTGGGAATGCAGCGTGAGATTTCTATATAACAGGAATGGATCTGGCAGCTGTTAAGATCCAGTCTTGTTTAATGGGAGAAGAAGCATACGGTCTGTGGAAGCTGCAATTAATACAAAACAACATATAAATCCTGCCTAGGCAGACAGGCAAATCCCGGGAGGGTATTAAGCATGAGCAATGTTTCAAGGGCACAAATTGTTTATTATAATTATTATTATCACTCAGTATCTGAGATGTGATTAATACATTGATACTTTTTATTTAAATGCTTCATGTGCATTTAACTCTTACCATGCTCCTCACAGGTTAGCTGTTGGTTAGGCTGATTGATCCCATCAGAATATGTGCCAGCTTTTTCGACAGGGGCATCCAAGCTGAGCAGGAAATCAAGCTCTTCATCTTGAGCTGATCGAGAGGGAGATAGAGGAGTTTGGGTCTCTGGCTGAGAAGATGAATCTTGATCTGAAGCCACAGAAGCTCCAATTCTTTTTTGGACAGTGACCATTGGCTTGTTTGATATGCCCAGTCCTATGGCTGAAGGAAGTTCCTGAGGCAGCTCTTCCTACAAAAATGAATGATTCTGTTTGTTCAATCGTGACATCAATTATTCAGCAGTCAATTTATTCCACTGTCAATGCCTCAACATCATTTAATTTGTTTCCGATTCTGTGTTTCATAGTGATCTGCAATAATCGTCTGTTTTCTTACAAAGTTTATAAAGACATTTTACATGGTTAAAAGTGGCACATTTTACACAGAAGCTTTTACATCTTTAAATACTACAGCAATGTAAAAATACCCACTTATCGCATTTTTGCTACCTAGATGTTTAAATTGACCTGCTACTAGTGGAAGCAAGTGATAAGAAGGCAAGAAGAATGTGGGAATTAATATCTTTCCTATCCAGGTCACACTTAGGCAGGTTTCACACAGGTATATAACAGATTCATTTTTGGGTCTGAATAACAGTTGTAAGTCTTGGCCTATCCCACGCACAGCCCAGGACTTGCAGCCAAAATACAGATGCAAAAATGAAGGCATATTACTGCCATGTAAAACTTGCCTTAGGCTGGGTGCACACATAAGGGGAATTTACAATTTTGCAAACACGTTTTTTGTTAAAGTTTGGTGTATGGCAATTACATCTGATTTACTGTTATTCTGCAGTACACTACTCAGATGACACTTAAGACATGTACATGCTCAGAGGCATCATTCACAAAAAGGGGTCATGGCAAGAGGGATTTATGTTTTCTCTATACGTTTACTAATATAAAAGGTGCATTTTTCACACAAGTTACACAAAAAAATTATAATCTATTGTGCATCTCACATCAGGATAAGGTGAAACATGAAGCTCCAAATTTATAAACACACATGGGCCATAATAGTAATTAACACATAAAATACACCATACACAATGCAGTCGGCATGTCGGAAACTTAACAAACATTAATAAATTCCACCCCCCCTGTTTTTTGGTCAGTATTAATTGCTATATATATATATATATATATATATATATATATATATATATACATATATATATATACATATATATATATATGTATATTGGAAAGGGTGCAGAGACGCGCGACTAAACTAATATGGGGCATGGAACATCTTAGCTATGAGGAGCGATTAAAGGAGTTACAATTGTTTAGTCTTGAGAAGAGACGTTTAAGGGGGGATATGATAAACGTATATAAGTATATTAATGGCCCATACAAAAAATATGGAGAAAAACTGTTCCAGGTTAAACCCCCCCAAAGGACGAGGGGACACTCCCTCCGTCTGGAGAAGAAAAAGTTTAGTCTCAAGGGGCGACACGCCTTCTTTACCATGAGGACTGTGAATTTATGGAACGGTCTACCTCAGGAACTGGTCACAGTAGGAACAATTAACAGCTTTAAAACAGGATTAGATACATTTATGGAACAAAATAACATTAATGCTTATGAAGAAATATAAAATCCCATCCCTTCCCCAATATCGCGCCACACCCCTACCCCTTAATTCCCTGGTTGAACTTGATGGACATATGTCTTTTTTCGACCGTACTAACTATGTAACTATGTATATATATATATATATATATATATATATATATATATAAAGAATAGATCCAAAATACAGAGATAGGGTTAAATCTTTTCATTATGCTACTTCTCTCTGTTGATTTTTAGGTTATATGTTTGGAAAAAAGACAAGAGTCCATAAAGTTCAACCTAATACCCTACTGCGTTGATCCAAAAGAAGGCACAAAAATCCCTTTCAGACTGAAGCCAATTGCCCCATAACAGAGGAAAAGTGTATTTCTAATTCCAATATGATAATCAGAATAAATCCCTGAATCAACATTCTATCCCCATAAATCTAGAATTCATAGCTTGTCATATTATATTTTTCCAGAAAAACATCAAGGCCCCCCTTGAAGTTGTTTATTGAGTCAGCTATCACATCATTATGTAATAGAGAGTTCCATAGTCCTACTGCTCTTACTGTAAAGAATCTCTGTGAAGATGGTAAAACCTTCTTCACTCCAGATGTATAGCAGGCCTCCTTGTCATGGTTACCAGCCTAGGTAAAAAAAAAAGATTGAAACATCTCTAAACTGTCCATTCATTTATTTGTACAGTGACCCCCCGACTTATGATGGCCCAGACATATGATCATTTCAACATATGATGGCCTCTCAGAGCCCATCGTATGTTGAAGGCAGCATCGACATATGATGCTGCTGTGTGTCGGGGCCATCGTACAAACAGCTATCTGACAGCGCTGACAACTTCAGCAACTGACAGATAGTTGTTTAATATTCCCTGTGTGTCCCGTTCTGCCTCCTGTTACTCACATGCTGTCCTGCTAACTCACGCAGGCTTCCACTGTGAGCTCCGTGTAAGCCCCCCCCCAGTGCATCCATAGCCTGCATCTTGCTGCAGGCATCCAATGAGCTGCTGGCTGCCCTCCCCTTCCTTTCCTATAGAGCTGTAGTCGGCAGGATCGTAATGGAGGACATTCTGTCCCCCCTGAAGGTATTTAAAGAACTGTACAGTACTGTATGCGATGTCACACATCACATACAATACATATACACACAATACACCCCATACATCAATGTTTCCCTATCAGTGTGCCTCCAGCTGTTGCAAAACTATAACTCCCAGCATGCCCAGACAGTCAATGGCTGTACATGCATGCTGGGAGTTGTAGTTGTGCAACAGCTGGAGGCACCCTGGTTTGTTAAACACTCCCCATACTCTCCACATACAATGGTCATCCCAGAACCAATTAGCAGTTTCCCATAGAGATATGTATTCAACATACAATGGTTCCGAGGCCCCAGAACCAATTACCATTTTTACATAGACATATGTACTCGACATATGATGGTTTCAACATATGATGGTTCTCCTGGAACCAATTAATATCATATGTTGAGGGACCACTGTACATTTTAAACAAATGCCCCATAAACATCTTTTCTCCAAACTAAATAACCCCAAGTTTTAAGCCTCTCATG
Organism: Hyla sarda; assembly: GCF_029499605.1. Lineage (NCBI taxonomy): Eukaryota > Metazoa > Chordata > Amphibia > Anura > Hylidae > Hyla > Hyla sarda. The sequence continues at coordinate 62,234,481 of NC_079199.1, forward strand.
CTGCTACCTGGCACTGGTCCCTAACGTTAAGCTTACTGATCACCAGAACCCTAAAGTTATCTGCAAATATTGAAATTCTACTCTGTAATCCCTCTCCCCTCCTGATAAGCACATTGTAAAGAAGTGGACCCAGTATTGATCCCTGCAGTGCCCCTGCAGTATTGATCCCCACCCTTGCTTCCTATCACTGAGCTAGTTGTTAAACCATTTACATATATCCTCCTTTAGTTCCAACATCCTCATTTTATGTACTAACCTTAACCCCTTAAGGACCAAGGATGTTCTGGAACGTCCCCGCACCCTGGGCTTTAACCCCTTAATATGTACTCCAACGTCCTTGGTCCCGCTCCCGTGATATAACGCGGGGTCCCACATTGACCCTGCATCATATCATAGCGGGCCCGGCGTCATAGTGAAGTCGGGACCCGCCTCTAATAGCGCGCGGCACTGATCGCGGTGCCTCGCGCTATTAACCCTTTAGCCGCACGCTCAAAGCTGAGCCACGCGGCTAAAAGTGAAAGTAAAAGTGCCCGGCTAGCTCAGGGAGCTGTTCGGGATCGCCGCGGCATCCTGAACAGCTTTACTACAGGAGGAAGGTCTCTTACCTTCCTTCCTGCAGTCCGATCGCTGATTGAATGCTTCAAGCCTGAGATCCTGGCTTGAGCAATCAATCGCCGAAAACCCTGATCAATGCATCCCTATGGAGATGCATTGAACACAGTTAAATATCAGTAAATGCAATGTTATAGCCCCCTATGGGGGCTATAATATTGCAAAAGAAAAGTGTAAAAAAATCATTAACCCTTTGAATTATCCCTTCCCCTAATAAAAGTTTGAATCACCCGGCATTTCCAATAATAAAAAAAAAACTGTGTAAACAAAAATAAACATATGTGGTATCGCTGCGTGCGGAAATATCCGATTTAAAAAAAATATACTGCTAATTAAACCGCACGGTCAATGGCGTACGCGTAAAAAAGTTCCAAAGTCCAAAATAGTGTATTTTGGGTCACTTTTTATATAATGGAAAGATTAATAAAAAGCGATCAAAAAGTCACATCAATGCAAAAATTGTACCGACAAAAACTTCAGATCACGGCGCAAGAAATGAACCCTCATAGCGCCCTGAACACTGAAAAATAAAAAAGTTATAGGGGTCAGAAGATGACCATTTTAAACGTATACATTTTCCTGCATGTAGTTATGATTTTTTTCTGAAGCAATCCAAAATCAGACCTATACAAGTAGGGTATAATTTTAACTGTATGGACCAAGAGAATAAAAGTAAGGTGTCATTTTTACAGAAAAATGTACTACATAGAAACGGAAGCCCCCAAAAGTTACAAAATGGCTGTATTTTTTCAATTTTGTCGCACAATGATTTATTTTTCCGTTTCGCCGTAGATGTTTGGGTAAAATGACTGATATCATTACAAAGTAGAATTAGTGGCGCAAAAAATAACCCATAATACAGATTTTTCGGTGCAAAATTTTAAGAGTTATGATTTTTTAAAGGTAAGGAGGAAAAAACGAAAGAGCAAAAACCGAAAAACGCCCGGTCCTTAAGGGGTTAAGGACCAAGGACGCTCCAGAACGTCCTGGTGTTTCTCCGGTCTCTGCCGTGCGCCGGATGAGATCAGAACGGCATGTCTGCTGTAATCGTTCAGCAGGCATGCCGTGCAAATGCCTAGGGGGGTCCCGGGACCCCTGCATGTCGGCAATCGCCAGAGATCGCTAGCAAAATCACGCATACGAACTTCGGCGATTCGGGTCATTGGGTCACTTGTGACCCGATGACCCGGTAATAAATGGTGATCAGTGGTGTACAATTCACCGCCAATCACCTGCCGTTGCTGGGGAGCGGTGACAATACTGTCACCGCCCCAGCAATGCTGCTATTGGCCGGCAATCATCCAGCCAATAGCAGTGCGGCAGAGGAGGGGCTAACGGTCCCTTCACGCTGCTGCATCCGCTCTCTGTGTTCAGTCAGCGGGTGCAGCAGTGAGGATAAGAGCGTGGATCCCCCCTCAGAGCTCCGGAGCCCCCTCAGGAGCCTTAGAATAGGGACAGCGGATTGCAGGGACAGGTAGGATTTAATAAAGTAAAAAAAAGTTTTAAAAAAAATAAAAAAGCCCCCCCCCCCCACGACCCCCTAATAGGTCCCCAAGGGTCCTATTAGGGTCTGATCCCTGACCCCGGGTCCCATTAGGGGTTCAGGGAGCTGCGTGCGCCATCCATTTTTTGGGGGGCCGTAGCTTTTTTTTTTCTTCTTTCTTTTAAAAAAAAAAAAATCCCCCCCCCTGACCCCCTAATAGGTCTCCCAGGGTCCTATTAGGGTCTGATCCCTGACCCCGGGTCCCATTAGGGGTTCAGGGATCTGCATGCGCCATCCATTTTTTGGGGGGCCGTAGCTTTTTTTTTTATATTACTGTTATTACACTTTTTACACCAAGCACCACACACTACATACTTCCACCCCCCCCCCCCCCATACACACCCCCGCCACCGTAGAAAAAAGGCGATGGCCCGTAGGGCATTTTCGGCAGCGGAGGCTTACGCTTTTTTAGCCTCCGACTCCGAATCTGCCAGTGAGGACGAGGAAGATTCTACATTTTTGTGTTCTTCCTTGCCCTCCTCATCATCTAGTAGTGATGTTGAGCCCCCTGTACGGCGGCGGAGACGCCGCCAGGCGAGGCCACGCACCCCCCATTAGAGTGACCTAGTGCCGACACTAGTACGAGTGGCAATGCCGCTCGTAATCGAAGTCCGGCCCCCCAGACAAGTGCACCGGAGCCCCCCCTGCCTGTCCGGTGACACTGTCTGGAGCCACTCAGAGGGTTATCAGCCACAGATTCCTGAGTTTGTTGGCGACTCAGGAATCCGGATTGACCATGCTGGCTTCACTGATCTGGACTTTTTAAAGTTTTTTTTCAGTGACAGCCTGGTCAATCACATGGTGGAGCAAACAAACTTGTATGCCCAGCAGTTCATGGCCCACCACCCCGATTCGCTTTTGGCCAGGCCCAATGAATGGCGCGTCATTGATGCAGCGGAAATGAGGACATTTTGGGGCCTCATGCTGCATATGGGCCTGGACAAAAAAACAAGTGCTCGTCATTACTAGAGCGGGGACGTCCTCTATCAGACCCCACTTTACAGTATGGCGATGACAAGGAGGCGGTACGAGACCATTCGGAAATGCCTGCATTATGCAGATAATGCGGCATGTCCGCCCCAAGGTGATCCCGCCCATGACCGGCTTTACAAAGTGAGGCCGTTCATCGATAACTTTGGGGCTACATTTTTGGAGGCCTACGTACCGCTCAGGGACCTCTCGGTAGATGAGCCTCTCATCAGTTTTAAGGGGAGACTCATCTTCCGCCAGTATATTCCGTCGAAGCGGGCGCGGTATGGCGTGAAACTCTACAAACTTTGGGAGAGTACCACCAGATACACTTGCAAGTTTAGAGTATATGAGGGACGAGATTCCCATATTGAAACCCCAGAATGTCCCCCCACTCTGGGTGTTAGCGAGAAACTCGTTTTGGACCCATTGCTGGATAAGGGTTTCCACGTGTACGTGGATAACTTTTATACCAGCATCCTTCTGTTCAAATCCCTTTCCGCCAAATCCATGTCCGCTTGTGGGACTGTGCGGAAGAACCAGAGATGCCTCCCTCTAAATTTTGCTAAGACGCCTATCCCCAAGGGTGAGTCCCGTGCCCTCACCCATGATAACCTGTTGTTGGTGAAGTATAAGGATAAGAGGGATGTCCTTATGCTCACCACTATTCATGGGAACGGCAGCACCCCTGTCCCTGTGCAAGGTACCGTGGGACCGGTCCTCAAGCCCGATTGTATTCTGGACTACAATCGGTATATGGGGGGAGTTGATCTCTCAGATCAAGTCCTCAAGCCATACAACGGCATGCGGAAAACATGGGCAAAAATTTGCGGTCTACTTGGTACAGGTTGCCATGTACAACGCTTTTATACTATCCCAGTACGCTGGCAACACAGGGACATCCCTCCAGTACCAAGAAGAAGTCCTAAGGTTCCTGATCCTTGCTGATCAGGAAAGATCAGGCCAGACTTCCCAAGGGTCTGGAGTTATAGGCGCCAGGATCGTCCCAGGCCAACACTTTCCAGGTGAGGTCCCCCCCCCCAGTGGAAAGAAGGGACAATCCCAGAAAAAATGCAGAGTGTGTTACAGGAAGGGGAGACGTAGGGACACCACCATGCAGTGTGACACTTGCCCAGATAATCCGGGCCACTGCATAGGCTGCTTCAGGGAGTATCACACTTCCATGGAGCCCTAAATTTTCCCTTTTTATTAGAATTTTCCATAATTTGACCAATGTACCAAGTCCAGAGTACATTCCAAAATAGAACCCCTGTAAATCACTAAATTGCCCCAAAAAACCTTTAAAACAAATAAAAAATAAACCTGATAAGACCTCTGGGGGGTGTTTTGTCAAAAATGGGTCATAGGTCACTGAGTCACTATCATCGGGGACTTTTTAGTTCAGCCCCCACAGGGCTCATGCAGCCTTGAGATGTAGGCGCAATGTCTCCATTGCCAAGACCAGCTATGGTTTCAAACATTTGTTGTAGGAAATGTAGGAGTGGAATTACATTGTTCATGGCATAATCTACTCACAAATAATGTGGCTTCCTCAAAGGGCCTCAGCAAACGGCAGGTGTCACATATGAGCTGCCACTGGTTCAAATTGAAGTTACACAGGGGAGTACTCCTATCTGCTTGGATCATCAAGAAATCTGTGATGGCTTTTCTTTGTTCGTATAGTCTGTCCAACATATAGAGGGTGGAATTCCAACATGTGGCAACGTCACAAATAAGACTATGTTGTGGGATACCGTTCTGACGCTGCAGCTCAAGGAAGGTGTGCTTGGCGGTGTACAAGTGGCTGAAGTGCATGCACAGTTTCCTTGCCATTTTCAGGATGTTTTGCAAATGCTTGACAACCAGATTCAACACGTGTGCCATGCAGGGCGCATGTTTCACACTTCCTTGTCGCAGCACAGACACGATGTTCTTCCCGTTGTCGGTCACCATGGTTCCCATTTCCAGATTTCGTGGAGTAAGCCATACTATGATTTCTTTACGAATTAACTTTAGCAGTTCCTCCCCTGTGTGACTCCGTTCTCCAAGGCAAACCATGTGAAGAACAGCTTGACACCGCCGTGCCCTACACACATGGTACGATGAAGGGCCACCGAGATTTGGACGTGCTGTGGAGGCCGAGGACACGGTGGAGGATGAGGAGGCGGCGTCGCACGCTGTAACAGGACCAACTGCCTGGGAGCGAGAGCGTGGAGGAGGAAACGGTGTGACCTGTCCAAGTTGCTGTTGTGGCTGTGCAGGAATCACATTTACCCATTGGGCCGTAAAAGACAAGTATTGTCCCTGCCCGTAGTTACAGCTCCACCTGTCGGCGCTGCCGTGCACTTTTGAACACACCGACATGCTCAAGGACTGGCCCACCTTCTCTTGTACAAACTTATGCAGGACTGGTACTGCCTTCTTCGCAAAGAAATGACGGCTTGGGACTCTCCACCTCGGCTCGGCACAAGCCATCAATTCTCTGAAAGGTGCAGAGTCCACCACTTGAAAAGAGAGGGACTGCAACACCAGCAAATTGGACAGGAGAACATTCAACTTCTGCGCCGTTGGATGAGTGGGCGCATACTGTTGTCTCTTGGACATGGCTTCACCGATGGATTATTGGCGGCTGACTACGAGCGGGAGAAGCAGGAGCGACAGAAGGAGGGTGTGACACACAGCTACCTTCGGCTGAGGTGGTGGAGCCTTGGTTGGATGAAGGAGGGAGCGGATGGCCACTGGGTGATGCAGCAGGCTGGACCACTACATCGGAGCCACGGTTCTCCCAGGCCGCTTTATGGTGGCGAAGCATGTGTTGACGCAGGGCCGTGGTGCCGACATTGGGACCCTGGCCACACTTCACATTCTGCCGACAGATCTTGCATGTGGCTACGTGAACCTTCTCCGGATCCCTTATGAAAAACTTCCACACTGCCGAGTAGCTGATTTTCCAACCCGCAGTCCGCACTAATTGACTGCTACAGGCGCCGTCTCCAGGAACCCCTGTTCCACTACCTCCCGGAAAGGTAGGCTGCCGCGAAGCAGGTGGTCTCCCACAGGCACGTTTGGCTCCTGAATTTCCACTACTGCCACCACGCTGACTGCCAACCGTGCTACCGCCTTGCTGCCTCAAGAGCAACCTGCAACTCTCTTCTCCTGATGATGATGAAGCACCTTCTGCACCCGGATCCCAATTGCGATCGGCTTCATCATCAACAGTTGTGGGCACGTCACTGATGTCCTCCTCAGGTTCCCCAACAGTGTCTGCTTCAGGACCCTGAACACTTGCAACACCGCCTCCCACGTCACTCTCCGCATCACTACTTGGCTGCCTAGCGGAGCAAGCGGTGCATGTCTCCTCCCCTTCTTGGCTGTCCAGTAGCTGCTGACTGTCCTCTATTAGATCGTCCTCAGTAAATAGTGGAGCTGAACCCACAGCATAAGATACTTCTCTAGGAGAGGGAACAGCATAGGACAAAGGCAATGGGAGGACAGGGACTGCTCCCGGGCCATGCCAACTGAGGGTTGTGTCTGAGGAACCCACCGACTGTTGACTGGGGGTGTCAGATGTCACTTGCGATGATGTGGATGAGCGTGTTAACCAATCAACGACGGCAGATGGGTTGCTGGTGAAGACACGACCGCTGGCTGATAACGGGAGCTCAGGCCTCTCGCTGCGACTCCTGCTGCCACTAGCCCCAAGTCTGCTGCCAACTCTGCCTGAAGTATTTAAGCCTCTGCCACTCCTCTGTGCATGTCCTGGCACTTCTCTGCCTGACATACTTAGTGCGTTTATGAGGGTATTACAATACGTACCACTACTCTTTAAACAGTATTTGTCTAGAACAGCAGCAGGTGATTACTGACGGCTGTCCTTTCACAGTATGTAGGCCCTTGACAGATTAACAGGTACTAGATGGTACAATACTTGGATGTACCTATGCGGTCTGCACTGATGAGGGCAGTAATAAGCGTAACTATACGCAGAAAAAACTCTGTATTTTTGTAAAACACCAGACGGTGAATGCTATTGTTTGGACTTTGACGGTATGGAGCACCTTGACAGCTTAACAGGTAGTAAATGGTACAATACTTGAATGTACCTATGCAGTATGCACTGATGAGGGCAGTAATGTGTGTAACTATAAAACAGCCGGTGAAAACTATTGTTTGGACTTGCACAGAATGTAGCCCCTTGACAGATTAACAGGTACAAAATTGTACAAATGCACTACAGTCCACTGAAAAATCACGTATTTCTGAACAACAGCAGGACCCAACAGTGCAGCACCACAAAAAAAAATCCAGGGATTAAACCCTAAATTGCACTCTGTCACACAATTCTGAGCAGCAGAAGATTTGTGGAGCAAAAAAAATTAACTCAATTGGGCTGAAAAATTTGGAGATAAGATGCTTCAGAAAGTTCAGGCAGCTTGGAGATCTGTATGAGGCAGCTGACAGCTATATGCCCCTCTCTGCTGCAATGCTCAATAACGTGAATAGGAGGTTTAGCTATCAATGATCCTTCTCAGTGTAACAGCACAGCACTCTGCACTCCTGCCTTTCCCTAATGCTGATGTGACTAACATTTGCAGTGTAACGCTGTGGTATGAGCTTATCACACACACACACAGTCCCGTCCTCTCCATCTGAGTGCATAGATGAAATGAAGAGAGGCAAGATGGCCGCTGATTATATAGGGGCTGTGACATCACAGGGGTCAGTGAACACTGATAGGCTGCATCTCACATGTGATTCAGGGTCAGCACGCCTACCTTCATTCCCGCCGCTGTTTCCCGCCCTCCCATAATCCCCTGCCCCATGTACTCACATGTGGATCCACCATCTTAGGTCTCCAATAGCCTGGAACGCTGTAAAATGGAGTTTAATGAAGCGATCGCGGCGATATTCGCATTCGTTGCTAATCAAATTTCTCATGAAATTCGTAACGAATTCGGGTTCATCAACTTCGATTCGCTCATCTCTAATTGTCATGATAAAGATTTTAAAATCCACATCACAGGTCAAGTTCAGGATTTTTTTTTACTTTGCTGCTACTGTAATCTGCTGTGAATTTGTTATGCAAGTTTTTGACTGGAAAATCTGCAGCAAATCAGTCTAGTGTGCTTGATCCCAATGGGGGGCATTTACTAATCTTTTACTATCTAGTCTGGTTTTTACCCTGTTTTTTTCTACTTCATTTTTGACTATGTGCGACAAATTTACTAAATTGCTGCACGGCATTAATAAATTTGGCACACATAGGCAAAAGTGGGAAATTTACTTCATGTAGTAGAAAAAATAGTCTGTTCCTTTTTCCTGCTGTCTGAATAGGTTTGGCTGCTGGTTTCCTTCTGGATCTTTTGTTTTTGAGTTTTTTTTTAGCTTTTTCACCACATCTAAATAATTCAATAACTACAGTGGTCCCTCAAGTTACAATATTAATTGGTTCCAGGAAAACCATTGTAAGTTGAAACCATTGTATGTTGAGACCATAACTCTATGGAAACAGGGTAATTGGTTCTAAAGGCACCAAAATGTCATCCAAAAATAGGAAAAAGTGACAAAGAAAAATAAGTAGATAACTGATATAGATAAAGCAAATCCTTACATATAAAAGTAAGAAAGATCTGCTGGGAGCTGTAAATCACTGTCTATGTCAGTGTTTCCCAAGCAGGGAGCCTCCAGCTGTTGCAAAACTATAACTCCCAGCATGCCTGGACAGCCAAAGGCTGTAGAGGACAGGAGCTTCTTCAGGGGTCCTGTACAGTACAGGCAATGTCCAAAACAAGTAATGGAGTTGCCCTCACCTGGTGTCCAAAAGAGCAGCTAACCCTGATACAGGTAAAGTGTACAGAACATGTAATACCAGTCAGTGCATACACTTCAGTAATACAGGGGTTTTACCAGTGAATGCCCATTTTGATTGGTTGGTTCTTCCAGCCATTGACACGTTTTACAGATCTGGACTGTCTGTAGCATTGTATGTTGAGTCTGGTTTCAACTTACGATGGTCCAGAAAAGACCATTGTATGTTGAAACTATTGTATGTTGAGGCCATTGTAAGTTGAGGGATCACTGTAAATTGTAGTCATGGCTCAGAAGTGGTAAACGGCGTTTAGTGTGTGTGTGTGTGTGTGTTTATTACATTTTTTTAACACAGTTTTTTTCTCCCTAAATGTACTTACACTTTTTTTTTTTTTGTTACTTCTTCTACAGATCTGTGTATCCTGTGGACTCCTTCGGATTCGGTGGACTACTTCGATGACCAGCGTTTTTCTTTGCTTGATGTTAATAAAATGGTTAACGAGGGCTTGTGGGGGAGTGTTTTTTGTAATAAATTTTTTTTAAAACCTGTTGTGTTTTATTTTTATTTTACTTTACTAGACAGGCTTAGTAGTGGAAGCTGTCTTATAGACTGAGTCCATTACTAAGCCGGGCTTAGCGTTAGCCACAAAAACAGCTAGCGCTAACCCCCAATTATTACCCCGGTACCCAACACCACAGGGGTGCCGGGAAGAGCCGGTACCAACAGGCCCGGAGCGTCAAAAATGGCGCTCCTGGGCCTAGGCGGTAACAGGCTGGCGTTATTTAGGTTGGGGAGGGCCAGTAACAATGGTCCTCGCCCACCCTGGTAACGTCAGGCTCTTACTGTTTGGTTGGTATTTGGTTGAGAATAAAAATAGGGGGACCCTATGCGTTTTTTTAATATATTTAATTATTTATTTAAAAAAAAAAAACGCATAGGGTCCCCCCTATTTTCATTCTCAGCCAAATACCAACCAAACAGTAACAGCCTGACGTTCCCAGGGTGGGCGAGGACCATTGTTACTGGCCCTCCCCAGCCTAAATAACGCCAGCCTGTTACCGCCTAGGCCCAGGAGCGCCATTTTTGACGCTCCAGGCCTGTTGGTACCGGCTCTTCCCGGCACCCCTGTGGCGTTGGGTACCGGGGTAATAATAGGGGGTTAGCGCTAGCTGTTTTTGTGGCTAGCGCTAAGCCCAGGTTAGTAATGGACTCTGTCTATAAGACAGCTTCCACTACTAAGCCTGTCTAGTAAAGTAAGAAAAAAACACAACAGGTTTTAAAAAATTTTTATTACAAAAAACACTCCCCCACAAGCCCTCGTTAACCATTTTATTAAAATCAAACAAAGAAAAACGCTGGTCATCGAAGTAGTCCACCGAATCCGAAGGAGTCCACAGGATAAACGGATCTGAAATGAGAAGAAAACAAAAAAAATGGGTTAGTACATTTATTATCACCTGCTCACACATCTCCCGCCCCGCACGACTACAACTGCCAGCATGCCCTTACAGTAAGGACATGCTGGGAGTTGTAGTTGTGTGGTGCAGGAGATGTGTGAGCAGGTGATAATAAATGTGACAAGCTTGTCCCCTGCCCCCAGCTGCAGGACTACAACTCCCAGCATGCCCTTACAGTAAGGTGGGGCGGAGGCCGGGCACAGTGTTTCCCAACCTGGGACTTGTAGTTTTGCAACATCTGGAGGCACCCTGGTTGGGAAACACTGTTTTAGGCCAGTGTTTCCCAACCAGGGTGCCTCCAGATGTTGCAAAACTACAAGCCCCAGCATGCCTGGACAGTCAAAGGCTGTCTAGGCATGCTGGGAGTTGTAGTTTTGCAACATCTGGAGGCAACCTGGCTGGGAAACACTGGCCTAAAACAGTGTTTCCCAACCACGGTGCCTCCAGATGTTGCAAAACTACAAGTCCCAGCATGCCTGGACAGTCAAAGGCTGTCTAGGCATGCTGGGAGTTGTAGTTTTGCAACATCTGGAGGCAACCTGGCTGGGAAACACTGGCCTAAAACAGTGTTTCCCAACCAGGGTGCCTCCAGATGTTGCAAAACTACAAGTCCCAGCATGCCTGGACAGTCAAAGGCTGTCTAGGCATGCTGGGAGTTGTAGTTTTGCAACATCTGGAGGCAACCTGGCTGGGAAACACTGGCCTAAAACAGTGTTTCCCAACCAGGGTGCCTCCAGATGTTGCAAAACTACAAGTCCCAGCATGCCTGGACAGTCAAAGGCTGTCTAGGCATGCTGGGAGTTGTAGTTTTGCAACATCTGGAGGCAACCTGGCTTGGAAACACTGGCCTAAAACAGTGTTTCCCAACCAGGGTGCCTCCAGATGTTGCAAAACTACAAGTCCCAGCATGCCTGGACAGTCAAAGGCTGTCTAGGCATGCTGGGAGTTGTAGTTTTGCAACATCTGGAGGCAACCTGGCTGGGAAACACTGGCCTAAAACAGTGTTTCCCAACCAGGGTGCCTCCAGATGTTGCAAAACTACAAGTCCCAGCATGCCTGGACAGTCAAAGGCTGTCTAGGCATGCTGGGAGTTGTAGTTTTGCAACATCTGGAGGCAACCTGGCTGGGAAACACTGGCCTAAAACAGTGTTTCCCAACCAGGGTGCCTCCAGATGTTGCAAAACTACAAGTCCCAGCATGCCTGGACAGTCAAAGGCTGTCTAGGCATGCTGGGAGTTGTAGTTTTGCAACATCTGGAGGCAACCTGGCTGGGAAACACTGGCCTAAAACAGTGTTTCCCAACCAGGGTGCCTCCAGATGTTGCAAAACTACAAGCCCCAGCATGCCTGGACAGTCAAAGGCTGTCCAGGCATGCTGGGAGTTGTAGTCTTGCAACAACTGGAGGCACCCTGGTTGGGAAGCCTGCTCAACTTACCGGCTTCCGTAGGATCCAGCGCTGCACGACACTGCCGCGCGACACTGCCGCGCGACAGTGCCGCGCGACGATCTCCGACAGCGATCGTCGCTGGAGCCTCGGAAGGGTAAGTGAACCTCTTCGCCGGTCCCCTTCAGCTGTTTAGTTTTGCAACAGCTGGAGGACTACAGTTTACAGACCACAAACCAGGGGTCTGCAAACTGTGGCCCTCCAGCTGTTGCAAAACTACAACTCCCAGCATGCCTGGACAGCCAATGGCTGTCCAGGCATGCTGGGAGTTGTAGTCTTGCAACATCTGGAGGCACCCTGGTTGGGAAACACTGTTTTAGGCCAGTGTTTCCCAACAAGGGTGCCTCCAGCTGTTGCAAAACTACAACTCCCAGCATGCCCGGACAGCCAATGGCTGTCCAGGCATGCTGGGAGTTGTAGTCTTGCAACATCTGGAGGCACCCTGGTTGGGAAACACTGTTTTAGGCCAGTGTTTCCCAACAAGGGTGCCTCCAGCTGTTGCAAAACTACAACTCCCAGCATGCCCGGACAGCCAATGGCTGTCCAGGCATGCTGGGAGTTGTAGTCTTGCAACATCTGGAGGCACCCTGGTTGGGAAACACTGTTTTAGGCCAGTGTTTCCCAGCAAGGGTGCCTCCAGCTGTTGCAAAACTACAACTCCCAGCATGCCTGGACAGCCAAAGGGTGTCCAGGCATGCTGGGAGTTGTAGTCTTGCAACATTTGGAGGCACCCTGGTTGGGAAGCTTGCGCAACTTACCGGCTTCCGTAGGATCCAGCGCTGCACGACACTGCCGCGCGACACTGCCGCGCGACAGTGCCGCGCGACGATCTCCGTCAGCGATCGTCGCTGGAGCCTCGGAAGGGTAAGTGAACTTCTTCGCCGGTCCCCTTCAGCTGTTTAGTTTTGCAACAGCTGGAGGACTACAGTTTACAGACCACACACCAGTGGTCTGCAAACTGTGGCCCTCCAGCTGTTGCAAAACTACAACACCCAGCATGCCCTGACAGCCAAAGCCTATGGCTCTCAGGGCAGGAGCCCGGGCTGACATTACAGTGCAGCCGCCCGGGCTCCTCATACTGCCTCCTCGCTACCCCCCTTGTCTCCCGTCCGGGCTCCTCACACGGCCTCCCCGCTACCCCCCCCCCCCCTCCCCTTGTCTCCCGCCCGCGCCGCTCAGCTCCCGCTGCTACAAGACTACAACTCCCAGCGTGTCCTCACTGTAAGGCCATGCTGGGACTTGTAGTCTTGCAACAGCAGACAGATGGGAGTTGTGTGGCGCTGGCAGGTGAGAGGGATGGGATGTAAATCGCTGCAGTGTCCCGGTAGCGCAGTGAGGGCAGCGGGGAGAAAGTATGTCGGAGCCCGGGCGGCAGCAGCTTTTCCTGCTCCATGTTGGAGCTGGAGTAAATTTAGTCAATTTTTACGGCCGTTGCGACAGTTTATTGCGCAACTGCGACTGTCTCAGTTAATAAATTCCTGACCACTGCAAGTCAAAACTGAAAACTTGCGTAAATTAAGCGGGAAAAAAAAATTTGACTTTCTAGCTCTTGCTAGGGAAAGTCGCACAATTTATAGGGTAGGCGCAATTGCGACAATTTTGCGCCAAAAATAGTCAGAAAAAAATTACTAAACCCCTTAGTAAATGCCCCCCAATAGGATTTGAAAAGATCTATGCACTACCAGACACAACCCATGGGTAGGTGTGGTGCTGCTTCTAGACAAAACATGAAAGTGGCAAAACTTTAAATGGCTGAACTGTCAGCATGCCAAGAGTCGAAATGCTGAAAATCTGACGCAGTGGCAAGTGGGATAAAACTGGCTGTAATATAACTGTAAGATTTGAAGATACCACATCATGTATCACATAGCCTCCAGCTTCCCATAAGACGTGTTAATAAAAATGCTTTTATTAAAATCAAATAACACTGCATTTTCTTCAATTAAGTCTCTGGCGCTGCTGGGACCTCAGGAATTGATTATTATAAAATGAATAAAATATTCCATAATCTAATCTCAAAGATGATTGTACATTGATGAATATCTTGTTACCTTTGCTCAGAATAGAGTATGAATTACCTGAACAAGATCAGCTTCCACATTGAGTCGCAGATGAAGTGGCAGATTTTGCAGGGCTTTAACTAGAGACTGGGAATCCAGATAAACAGAGGAGTCCTGTATGAAAAAGACATTAGTTTTATTAAAAAAAAGCACATGGTATGCAAAGGTCACAGATTTTGCAGAGGATTCAAAATTATTCACAATAATGGTAAACTTATATGTAATACCTAACTTTTCCTGTGGTGGGGCTCCCCCCCCCCCTGAAAATTACAGCTGATCCAACAAATAGAGACTGTCCAACGTAATGTTAGCAATAGTCCTTCCAGCATGGAACGAACTCTATCATGTTCAGTCACACCCACAATAAAGCTAATATTCCTAGACTACACAGTCATGAAAATCACTGGGAAATAAAAGTAACAAATGTACACAATCCTTGCCTGAAGTTCTGGAGCCTGTTTGGTAATCTATCAAGACATCATATATAAATACAATTTTGGACTTTGATATTTTTTTACTTGCATGCCATTGACTGTGCAGTTTAGCTACCCTTATATTTTAATAGTTTGGAAGATTTTTTTAATTTTATTATTCTATTTAAAAAATGGGAAATGGGGGGGGGGGAATTATTATGAAGGAGTTCTTTACTTTTATTAACTTTTTTTTACACTTTATTTTATTTATTTTTTAGCCCCCATAGGGGGCTATACCATGCAATCTTTTGATTGCATACACTGTTCAATGCTATGCCATAGCATTCATCAGTGTTATTGGTGCTTTGCTGCTCCTGCATGGCAGGCTAGGAGCAATAGAAGACCGATCGAACGTCGAGGAGGTAGGTAAGAGCCCTCCTGCCATCCTCTCAGATGATCGGGACACTGCGATGGTCCCGATCAGCTCCACTGAGCTGCTGGGACACTTTTACTTTTGTTTTAGACGCTGCAATCAACTTTGATTGTGGCATCTAAAGGGTTAATGCCGGGCATCGGCCCAATCGGTCGTGCCCGACATTAGCCTTGGGTCCTGGCCAGGGCCGCCATCAGGGGGGTACAACCCATACACCTGTATGGGACCCGGAGCTTCAAGGGGCCCGGACGTCCCTGGACCTTTTTTTTTTTTTTACTGGCTTGTCACCTGTTCCCCCCTGATGGCGGTCCTGCTTGTCAGTAAGTGACTGCAACTGTCACTCACTGACCGCTGGGTGCCCACAAGGACTATGACCAGACACATTTCTAATAAATTACCGATTTCTATGGCGTGGGCCCTTAAGAATTGTAAGGTTGAGTAGAAAGAAAAGTTCCCTCTTAGGCGCTGCTTCTCCCAACAAATTTCTCTTAGATGTAAGTAGATGAAAGTTAGGTCTTTTTTATTTATACCAATGACGCGTTTCGGGTTCGTACCCTTCCTCAGATTGGCATGATTAAAATGACAACTTAACAAGTATATATATATATATATATACAAAAAACTGCCAAAATTAGGCGGGTGGGAGGGGAAAGGGAGGGGAAGACAGGAAATGACATATACAGGTAAATCACGTGACTACAGGTATATTATAGATAAAATCTGAAAAACTTTGCTAAAATGTATAAACTTAGAATGGTGCATAAAAAAGAAGAAAAAATGTCTTTAAAGCACTGGATGATGATGAGGCTTGGACCGCACTTCAATTTGGAAAGATAGATGATAATGAGGCTTGTACCGCACTTTGGTTTGAAGAAGTAGATGATGGTGAGGCTTGTACCGCATTTCCATTTGAAAAAATTGGTAATGATGAGGCTTATACCGCACTTCAGTTCAAAAGGGTAAATGATAGAGAGGTTTGTAACACATACAACAACGATGCCAAAACATGTCCGGAGACTTCATTGATGAGGATGGGGGAAGCACGTGATGGGGACGAGATTCGCCTCAAGTTTTGCTAATTTATTTGTTGGGTTATTTGAAGAACAAGTCATTTTTAAACATTCACTTTTTACCAACTGTTTGTTTTATAAACAATATATTGATGACATTTTTATTGTGTGGAAGGGACCCATTACACTCTTAGATACATTCCTTACACACATTAATACCAACAAATGGGGCCTTTCTTTTACCCAGTCGGTTTTTTTAAATAACGCAGAATTTTTAGATGTAGTGATCACCCATACCCCAGATCAATCTATTATTACGAAATCTTTTTTCAAGCAGGTTGATAGCAATAGTTATTTGCACTTCAAAAGCAATCACTATAAAAAATGGTTAATTAATGTGCCATACAGACAATTTAATAGGATTTGGCAAAACTGCACAACCAATGAAGATTTTAAGAAACAGAGTGCTCTTATAGCTGGGAGATTTGAGGCTAAGAAATATCCAAAATCACTAGTAGAGATTTCTAAAAATCGGGCAAGTCGGCTCACACAAAATGAGTGCCTCGCTCCCAGAAAATCCAAAGACTCTACCACCGACTGGCAATGCAACCTAATTACTACATTTTCCAGTGATCATGTTAAAATAAAACTAATTCTAGAAAAACACTGGCATGTATTGCTACAGGACAAATACCTGCGCCCACCGCTCCCTGAAAAACCTCAAATAATATTCAAGAGGGCTCGCACTTTGAAAAATATCTTAGACCCCAGTCACTTTAAAAACAATGCTGCTAAAAAGTTTGGAAATTCCACCAATCCCACTGTTTTATTCTCTAAAGAAATCCTAAAAGGGACTTACAAATGCGGCCACCCACGGTGTAAATGCTGCACCTCAATTACTCATAAAAGAACCATCTTCCGTTCGAATATCTCTAAACAAGAATATAAAATAAAAGAGTACTCAGTCCTCAGTCTCCCACCTGTACAAACAGGTATGTGATGGAGGAATGGATTCACTAGTAAAAATGACATGTTTTCTTTATTCTGTGGGTCAATACGATTACAATGATACCCATGTCATATGCTTTTCTATAATTGTACCGCTTAAAAAAAATCTCAAACCATTTTAACAAAATGAGTATGTTTGAATTTGCCCTATTTTGACCACCTATAACTTTCTAAATTTTCCGTATATGGGGCAGTATGAGGGCTCATTTTTTGCACCATGATCTGTAGTTTTTATCACTTTTGCTTAGGTTTTACTTTTATACATTTTTGCTTAGATTTTACTTTTTATAATTTTTTTATAATTTTTTTTGTAATAAAATGTGACAAAAAAGCAGCAATTTTGGACTTTATTTTATTTTTAACATTTACGTCATTCACTGTACAGGATAGTACGTTTTACTATTATTGGGGAGGGGAATTTTAATTTTTTTTTACTTTTTATTTTACATATTTTAACTTTTTGTTTTTTACACTTTAATAGTCCCCATAGGGGACTATTTATAGAATTCATTTGTTTGCTAATACTGTTCAGTGCTATGCATAGAGTATAGCACTGATCAGTGTTATCGGTGATCTTCTGCTCTGGTCTGGTCTGCTTGATCTCAGACCAGAGCAGAAGACCCCGGGAGACAGCCAGAGCCAGGTGAGGGGACCTCCGGCTGCCATGCTGGATGATCGGATCCCCGCGGCAGCACTGTGGGAGAACCGATCATCCATTCAAAGTACCGCATTGCCGCAGATGCCGTGATCTGTATTGATCACAGCATCTGAGGGGTTAATGGCAGACATCTGCACGGTCACGGATGTCCGCCATTACCGGCGGGTCCCTGGCTGCTGATAGCAGCCGGGACCTGCCACGCATGACCGGACTGATGCTCGCGGTCATGGCGGCGCGTAAATGTACGTCATGGTGCTTTAAGTACACGGCACCATGACATACATTTACGTCCATCGTCGTTAAGGGGTTAAAGATTCTACAATGTCATTGAATGTTCCACAGGACTGGCACATAGCAAATGTGGTGCCAACATGCAAAAAGGGGTCAAAATTATCCAAAAGGTATATGCAACTGACATCTACCGGTTATGATGGACATCAGAGATCAATAGCGATAGGCCGATAGCCGATGGCTGTAGCAACAGAGTGCTGATCTCAAAGATCACTGTAATGCTTATGCTTTACATTAATCTATATAATAAATTGAGTAATTGTCTTTAAAAAGGCCCCTTAGGAGGAAGGCGAGGGATGAAAACAAAAGTGTATTTTTTCCTTTGTAAATGTATTTAAAAAAAAATCTCCCCTGTAATAAAAATTCAAATCACCCTCTTTCCCTCCTACATTTGTAAAAAATAAACATTTGGTGTCGCTGCATTTGTATTTGGCTAAACTTTTAAATCATTAAATCTCTGGTGCACAATCTCTGGTCAACTGCGTTAACATAAAAATCAAAAAGGCAAAAATTGCTGCTCGAATCCAAGAAAAAAAAGAAGTGATTTATAAGTCAGTAATATCGAAAAGTGGTACAAATAAAATCTACAACTCATGGTGCAAAAATATGTCCACACACCTCCTTAGGTGAAAAAAAAAAAGTTAGAGGTCAGAATATAGCAATGCAAATATTTCTTCAGTTAGTTATTTTTTTGTTCTTAAATAAATTTGATATTGTTGGAAAAGTACTGGCCCATAGAATACATTTAGCAGATAAATGTAAGGTCATGCACATGGGGAGGAAAAATCTCGGCTAGGAATATGTACTAAATGGGAAAAAACTGACATAGAAAAGGTCTTAACTAGTGACCAGTGTCAGGCAGCAGATGCCAAGGCAAATATAAACATGTGCATCAAAAGGGGAATAAATGCCCACAACAGGAAAATAAGTCTACCACTGTTCAAATCACTAGTCAGATCACACATGCAATACTGTGTACAATACTGGGCTCCAGTGTAAAAGAAAGATATGAAGGAGGGTAGAGTAATATGGGAATGGGAGGGCTACAGCCCCAGAAAGATTATCAGAATTTGAGTTATTTAGTGTACAAAAAAGACAGCTTAGGGGCGACCTAATAACTATGTATAGGTATATCAGAGAGCAGTACATTGAGCTCTCTCATGATCTATTTATACCCAGGACTGTATCCACAACAAGGGGTCATCTTCTACATCTAGAGGAAAGAAGGTTTCTAAACCCGCACAGGTGTGGGTTCTTTACTGTAAGAGCAGTGAGACTGTGGAACTCTCTGCGTTTATAGTGAACTCAATAAAAGAGTTCAAAAGAGGCCTGGACATGTTTCTGGAGAGTAATAACATTACAGGTTATGGATACTAGATTTATAAGGACAGAACGTTAATCCAGGGATTTATTCTGATTGCTATATTTGAAGTCGAGAAATTATTTTTCCCCATTGTATTGGCATCAGCCTCATAAGGGTTTTTTGCCTTCCTCTGGATCAACACAGTAGAGAAACAATAGGAATAAAGATTGAACTTGATTCCAGATTGATACATTGGACTCGCCTGTCTCTTTTTAATCTTATGCAACTATGTAGCATGTCAGTTTTACTGTATGATAAAATATTATTACCTCACAAAATTACCCAACTAAATATTGTCCTATTAATAGATTTTTCCTGGCTTTGTAATAGATTATATGGTAAAATAAAGCGTGCCAGTCAACTTGTCACACAAAAAAGCACTAAAACAACTCTGTATGTTAGTGAATAAATAAAGCTACGGGTCTTAAAAGGAGAATATTGGAAAATTTGGTAGGTCAGCAAGGGGTTAAAGGGGTACTCCTACCCTAATACATCTTATCCCCTATCCGAGTGTGTAGCATGACGACCACAGGGACGGAGTATTGTGATTTCACAACTTCGCCCCTGTGTGATGTCACTCCCCGCCCCCTCCCATAGACCTGTATTAAAATCCCTGGGAAATGGCAGTGTTTGTAGGTGGAAATAGGGAGAGGTTCCTGTGTGGGGTCGCACTTTTTAGGGCAAGTAACACTTGCCCAGAAGGGAATTAATAATGTAAGTGTAGGGCCTTACAGGGGAAGTTTTTACCCCCACCGGTAACAATGGACTATACGTTGTTCCCTTCCACCTTTTAGAGGTCTTTGCATCACATCAATACTTGGTGGTGTAAGGTGGCACATGGTATTTTTGCACACGTTTCGTTGTTTGATTAAAAAAGTAATTTTTAGGTCCATATATTTTATTCTAAGCATATTATTAAAAGTTACGTTTTACGTAATGCATATCCTCAATACTTATTGTGTGCACACTAACACTTTTGCAAAAGAGACCATTTTCTTCTGCCTACCTGCCTCAGCTACTATTCTGATTCTGCCACCCGCCTGATGCCACACATCTGATGCCAAGTTCTCCTTTTTTCACCCACCTTCATCACCGGGTAATGGTATTGCCACCCACCGAACCACTCTGTCACCGGGTCACTTTCCGGACTCCTGATGCTTCTGCTGCCACCTTCAGGCTGCCTCATTCTGCTACCATATGTTCTCCTCATGCTGATGCCAGCTCCAAGTAGTCTCATACTGCCACCATATGTTCTCCTCATACTGCTGCCACCTCCAGGCTGTGTCATTAAGCCACTATATGGTCTCCTCCTGCTTCCGCCACCTCCAGGCTGTGTCATTCAGCCACTATATGGTCTCCTCATGCTGCCGCCAACTCCAGGCTGTGTCATTCAGACACTATATGCTGTCGCCAACTCCACACTGGCTCATTCAGGCACTATATGGTCTTTTCATGCTTCCGCCATCTCCAGGCTGTGTAATTCAGCCTCTATAGAGTGGGGCAAAAAAGTAATCAGCCACCAATTGTGCAAGTTCTCCCATTTGATGAGAGAGGCCTGTAATTTTCATCATAGGTATACCTCAACTATGAGAGACATAATGAGAAAAAAAAATCCATAAAATCATATTGTCTGATTTTTATCCTGTTGGGGACGAAGGGCGTTGGCATACGCCCGTGGGAATTTCGGTCCCCGCCGCACGCCGGGCTGATATCGATCAGCAGGCACCCCACGCTAATGCCCAGAGGGTCATCAGACCCCCCCCCCCCCCATGTCAGCGATCGGCGCAAATCGCAAGTGAATTCACACTTGCGATTTATGCCGATTCCGGGTCATACGGGATCTATGGTGAATATAAGGGGGATCACGGTTGTCTAAGACAACTACGATCCCCCTGAAGGGATAGGAGTGAGGCGGCAGGGGTGCCACCCCTCCTATCCCTGCTATTGGTCATCAGAAGCAACGACCAATAGCAGATCGGGGGCGGGGGGGGGTTATCATTTTCCCCATCCTGCCCACCCACAATAGGTGGGGCAGAAAGGGGAAACCGAAGAGGACCGATGGCAGAAGATCCACTTACCCATTTGGAGGCAGCGGGCGACGGTGATCGGCGGGCGGCGATGTCGCGCGGAAGAAGTGGACGGCTCCCTGGATCCTACGGAAGCCGGTAAGTTGCCTAGCAACATCTGGAGGGCTACAGTCTGAGACCACTATACAGTGGTCTCTAGGATGTATCCCTCCAGATCTTGCAAAACAACAACTCCTAGTATGCCCAAACAGCTATTTGCTGTCTGGGCATGCTGGGATTTGTAGTTTTGCAACATCTGGAGGGTCACAGTTTGGAGATCCCTGTGCAGTGGTCTATAAACTGTAGCCCTCCAGATGTTGTAAAACTCAAATCCCAGCATGCCCAAACAGCTGTCTCGGCATGCTGGGAGTTGTAGTTGCGTACCTCCTGCTGTTGCATAACTACATCTCCCAGCATGCCCTTCGGCGATCAGTACAGGCTGGGAATTGTAGTTTTGCAACAGCTGGAGGCACACTGGTTGGAAAATACTGAGTTAGGTAACAGAACCTTACTGAAGGTTTTCCAACCAGTGTGCCTCCAGCTGTTGCAAAAGTACAACTCCCAGCATGCACGGTCTGTCAGAACATACTGGGAGTTGTAGTTTTGAAACAGCTGGAGGTTCCCCCCCCCCCCCCATGTGAATGTACAGGGTACATTCACACAGGCAGGTTTACAGTAAGTTTCCTGCTTCATGTTTGGGCTGTACCCTAAAAACACTACACTACACTACACTAACACAAAATAAAGGGTGAAACACTACATAAACACCCCCTTATATTGTCCCCCCCCCCCCCCCCCCACAAATAAAAATGAAGAGCATATTGTACGGCAGTGTTTCCAAAACGGAGCCTCCAGCTGTTGCAAAACAACAACTCCCAGCATTTCTGGACAGCCACTGACTATCCAGGCATGCTGGGAGTTTAGCAACAGCTGGAGGCACCTTGTTTGGGAATCACTGGCATAGAATACCCCTATGTCCACCCCTATGCAATCTCTATTTTAGTCCTCAAATGCGCATGGTGCTCTCTCATTTCAGAGCCCTGTTGTATTTCAAGGAAACAGTTTAGGGCCACATATGGGGTATTTTCATACTCGGGAGAAATTGCACTACAAATTTTGGGGGGCTTTTTCTCCTTTTACCCCTTATGAAAAGGAAAAGTTGGGGGGTACACCAGCCTGTTAGTATGTTGCCCCATACTTTTTATTTTCACAAGCAGTAAAAGGAAAAAAAAGACCCCCAAAATTTGTAACGCAATTTCTCCTGAGTACGGAAATACCCCATATGTGGGCGTAAAATGCTCTGCGGACGCACAACAAGGTTTAGGAGTGAGAGCGCACTATGTACATTTGAGGCCTAAATTGGTGATTTGCACAGGGGTGGCTGA
Source organism: Hyla sarda (assembly GCF_029499605.1). Taxonomy (NCBI): domain Eukaryota; kingdom Metazoa; phylum Chordata; class Amphibia; order Anura; family Hylidae; genus Hyla; species Hyla sarda. The sequence continues at coordinate 62,257,002 of NC_079199.1, forward strand.
TTTTACAGTGGTTCTGACATAAATGCAAAAACATAAATACCCACATGTGACCCCCTTTTGGAAACTACACCCCTCACGGAACGTGACAAGGGGTATAGTGAGCCTTAATACCCCACAGGTGTTTGACAAATTTTCATTAAATTTGGATGGGAAAATGAAAAAAAAAATGTTTTTTCACTAAAAAGCCCCCTAAAATTTGTAACCCCGTTTCTTCTGAGTAAGAAAATACCCCATATGTGGATGTAAAGTGCTCTGCGGGCGCACTACAATGCTCAGAAGAGAAGGAGCGCCATTGGGATTTTGAAGAGAAAATTTGTCCAGATTTGAAGGCCACGTGTGTTTACAAAGCCCCCATAGTGCCAGAACAATGGACCCCCCCACATGTGACCCCATTTTGGAAACTACACCCCTCATGTAATGTATTAAGGGGTGCAGTGAGCATTTACGCCCCACAGGTGTCTGACAGATTTTTGGAACAGTGGTCTGTGAAAATGAAAAATGTATTTTTTCATTTGCACAGCCCACTGTTCCAAAGATCTGTCAAACGCCAGTGGGGTGTAAATACTCACTGCACCCCTTATTAAATTCTGTGAGGGGTGTAGTTTCCAAAATGGGGTCACATGTGGGGGATCCACTGTTCTGGCACCACGGGGGGATTTGTAAATGCACATGGCCCCTGACTACCATTCCAAACGAATTATGTTTCCAAAAGCTCAATGGCGCTCCTTCTCTTCTGAGCATTGTAGTTCACCCGCAGAGCACTTTACGTCCTAACATGGGGTATTTCCATACTCAGAAGAGATGGGGTTACAAATTTTGGGGGGCATTTTCTCCCATTACCCTTTGTAAAAATGGTAAATTTAAATTGGGGGGGAAAAAACACTTTAGTGAAAACATTTTTTTTTTCATTTACAGATTTTACAGATTTTAATGAAAAGTTGTGTTAATGCTAACTGGACCCCTTGTTACATGCCTTGAGGGGTGTAGTTTCTAAATTGGTATGCCAAGTGGGGTTTTCTGCTGTTCTGGCACCATAGGAGCTTTCTAAATGTGACATGCCCCCCAAAAACCATTTCAGCAAAATTCACTCTCCAAAATGCCATTGATGCTCCTTCCCTTCTGAGCCCTCTACTGCGCCCGCCGAACACTTGACATACACATATGAGGTATTTCCTTACTCAAGAGAAATTGGGTTACAAATTTTTTTTTTTTGGGGGGGGGGGGGGCTTTTTCTCCTATTACCACTGGTAAAAATTCAAAAACTGGGTCTAAAAGAACATGCGAGTGTAAAAAATGAAGATTTTGAATTTTTGCTGCTATTCCTGTGAAACACCTAAAGGGTTAACACACTTACTGAATGTCATTTTGGATACTTTGAGGGGGGAAGTTTTTATAATTGGGTCAGTGGTGGTGTATTTCTAATATGAAGACCATTCAAATCCACTTCAAAACTGAACTGGTCCCTGAAAAATTCAGATTTTGAAAATGTTGGGAAAAATCGGAAAATTGATGCTGAACTTTGAAGCCCTCTGATGTCTTCCAAAAGTAAAAACATGTCAACTTTATGATGCAAATGTAAAGTAGACATATTGTATTTGTGAATCAATATATAATGTATTTGGAATGTCTATTTTCCTTACAAGCAGAGAGCTTCAAAGTTAGAAAAATGCAACATTTTCAAATTTTTCATAAAATTTTTGAATTTTTCACCAAGAAATGGTCATTTAATACAGTGTAGAAATCTGAGAGTTTGAAAGCAGGAGTTTGAGATCGCTGTGAGTGTTACTTTGCTTACACTGTAGATACTTTAACTCACAAGATCTACAGAGAATTAATTTGTAATATTTACTGTCTGTTGTTGGCGATTAAACTGTGAAATCCCCATAATTAGATGGCCTCCATGATGGAAAATGCAGTCCGGTGTACATCCTGTTCAATGCATGCAATCCTTGAACAGCAGTTCGAGGGCGCATATTGTTGTGCAGGATGTGTGCGAGTTTTTCATTTGGAAGCCTAGATCCTGGATATAGAGGAGCAACTGGCAACACTGAGATGCATTGACAACCTGGAGAGGAGTCTCCTGCTCACTGAGCAAGTACTCTCTGGGGTAGAGGTGGGGGAGGATAGTGGGACAGAGGTGCAGGACAGTCAGGCAGTTAGCTGGGTTATAGTTAGAAAACAGGGTAGAGGGAAAAGTGTCAGGGAGGCTTGTCCTGAACTGGCACACCCAAACAAGTCTGCCTGGTTGGCAGATGAGGGGGATGTCATTTCAGAGCTAGCAGTACTGCAGCAGGACTCTGCCTCTGATCGCCAGGGGGGTGCCTGCTCCAGTAAGGAAGGAGGGAGGAGTGCAGGGCAGGCCAGACAGGTACTGGTAGTGGGGGACTCAATTATTAGGGGGACAGACAGGGCGATCTGTCACAAAGACCGGGATCGCCGAGCAGTGTGTGGTCTTCCTGGCGCTCGAGTTCGGCACATGGTGGATCGGGTTGACAGGTTGCTGGGTGGGGCTGGAGAGGACCCAGCAGTCATGGTACATGTGGCACCAATGGCAAAGTAAGAGGTAGGTGGATTGTCCTTAAAAATGATTTCAGGGACTTAGGCCGCAAGCTTAAGGCAAGGACCGCCAAGGTGATATTTTCTGAAATATTACCTGTACCACGAGCCACACCAGAGAAGCAGCTGAAGATTAGGGAGGTAAACAAGTGGCTCAGAAGATGGTGTAGGAAGGAGGGATTTGGCTTCATGGAGAACTGGGCCGACTTCGCTGTCGGTTACCGGCTCTACCGTAGGGACGGGCTGCACCTTAACCTCTTAAGGACCCAGCCATTTTACACCTTAGGACCCGGCCATTTTTTGAACATCTGACCACTGTCACTTTAAACATTAATAACTCTGGAATGCTTTTAGTTATCATTCTGATTCCGAGATTGTTTTTTCGTGACATATTCTACTTTAACATAGTGGTAGCATTTTTTGGTAACTTGCATCCTTTCTTGGTGAAAAATCCCCAAATTTGATGAAAAATTTGAAAATTTTGCATTTTTCTAACTTTGAAGCTCTCTGCTTGTAAGGAAAATGGATATTCCCCCAAAATTTTTTTGATTCACATATACAATATGTCCACTTTATGTTTGCATCATAAAATTGACAAGTTTTTACTTTTGGAAGACACCAGAAGGCTTCAAATTCAGCAGCAATTTTCCAATTTTTCACAAAATTTCCAAACTCACTATTTTTCAGGGACCAGTTCAGGTTTGAAGTGGAATTGAAGGGTCTTCATCCTAGAAATACCCCATAAATGACCCCATTATAAAAACTGCACCCCCCAAAGTTTTCAAATTGACATTCAGTCAGCGTTTTAACCCTTTAGATGTTTCACAGGAATACCAGCAAAGTGAAGGAGAAAATTCACAATCTTCATTTTTTACACTCGCATGTTCTTGTAGACCCAATTTTTGAATTTTTACAAGAGGTAAAAGGTGAAAATTAATACTTATTTTTGTAGCCCAATTTCTCTCGCGTAAGCACATACATCATATGTCTATGTAAAGTGTTCGGCGGGCGCAGTAGAAGGCTCAGAAACGAAGGAGCGCCAAGGGGATTTTGGAGAGTACGTTTTTCTGAAATGGTTTTTGGGGGGCATGTTGCATTTAGGAAGACCCTATGGTGCCAGAACAGCAAAAAAATAAATAAATAAATAAACACATGCCATGCCATTTTGGAAACAAGACCCCTTGAGGAACATAACAAGGAATTAAGTGAGCCTTAATACCCCACAGGTGTTTCACGACTTTTGCATATGTAAAAAAGTTAAAATAAATGTCATTAAAATGTGTTTCCCCCCCCCCAAATTTCACATTTTTGCAAGGGTTAATAGCAGAAAATATCCCCCCAAAATTTGTAACCCCATCTCTTCTGAGTATGGAGGTATCCCATAAGTTGACCTGAAGTGCACTACGGGCGAACTACAATGCTCAGAAGAGAAGGAGTCATATTTGGCTTTTAGAGAGCAAATTTTGCTCGGGGGGCATGTCACATTTAGGAAGCCCCTATGGTGCCAGGACAGCAAAATAAAAACACATGGCATACCATTTTGGAAACTAGACCCCTTGAGGAACGTAACAAGGGGTACAGTTAGCATTTACCCCCCACTGGTGTCTGTCAGATCTTTGGAACAGTGGGCTGTACAATTTTTTTAATTTGCACAGCCCACTGTTCCAAAGATCTGTCAGACATCAGTGGGGTGTAAATTCTCACTGCACCCCTCATTACATTCCGTGAGGGGTGCAGTTTCCGAAATGGGGTCACATGTGTTTTTTTTTTTTTTTGCGTTTGTCAAAACCGCTGTAACAATCAGCCACCCCTGTGCAAATCACCTCAAATGTACATGGTGCACTCTCCCTTCTGGGCCTTGTTGTGCGCCCCCAGAGCACTTTGCGCCCACATATGGGGTATCTCTGTAGTCGGGAGAAATTGCATTACAAATGTTGGGGGGCTTTTTTCCCTTTTACCTCTTGTCAAAATGAAAAGTATAGGGCAACACCAGCATGTTAGTGTAAAAAAAATTTTTTTTACACTAACATGCTGGTGTAGACCCCAACTTCACCTTTTCATAAGGGGTGAAAGGAGAAAAAGCCCCCCAAAATTTGTTAGGCAATTTCTCCCAAGTACGGCGATACCCCATATGTGACCCTTAATTGTTGCCTTGAAATACGACAGGGCTCCGAAGTGAGAGAGCGCCATGCGCATTTGAGGCCTGAATTAGGGATTTGCATAGGGGTGGACATAGGGGTATTATACGCCAGTTATTCCCAAACAGGGTGCCTCCAGCTGTTGTAAAACTCCCAGTATGCTTGGACAGTCAACGGCTGTCCGGCAATACTGGGAGTTGTTGTTTTGCAACAGCTGGAGGCTCCATTTTGGAAACAGTGGCGTACCAGACGTTTTTCATTTTTATTGGGGGAGGGGAGGGGGGCTGTGTAGGGGTATGTGTATATGTAGTGTTTTTTACTTTTTATTTTATTTTGTGTTATTGTAGTGTAGTGTTTTTAGGGTACAGTCACACGGGCGGGGGATTACAGTGAGTTTCCCGCTGCGAGTTTGAGCTGCCACGCAAAAGTTGCTGCATCGCAAACTTGCAGCCTGATACTCACTTCACAGGGGGGGGGGGGAGAACCTCGCTGTTGCAAAACTACAACTCCCAGCATGCACGGTCTATCAGTGCATTCTGGTAGTCATAGTTTTGCAACAGCTGGAGGCACACAGGTTGGGAAACACTGAGTTAGGAAACAGACAATGTTTCCCAACCATTGTGCCTCAAGTCTCAAGTTGTTGCAAAACCACTACTCCCAAACATTCTCAGGCATGCTGGAAGTAGTAGTTCGGCAACATCTTGAGAGCCAGATGTTGCTAAAATACAACTCCCAGTATGCCAAAACTGTCCAGGCATGCTGGGAGTTTTAGTTCTGCAACATCTGAAGGGCCAGATGTTACAGAACTACAACTCCCAGCATGCCTGGACCATAAGGGCATGCTGAGGATGTGTAGTTTTGCAACATCTGGAAGGGCACAGTGGTCTCCAAACTGTGGACCTCCAGATGTTGCAAAACTGCAACTCCCAGCATGCCCAGATGCCAAGGGCTGTCTGGCCATGCTGGGAGTTGTAGTGTAAAGGGACCAGATGGAGCAGTCCAGATCGCAAAGGCCGCCGAAGATCAACTCACCTGTTGCCACCACCGCCGTCTCTGCCGCCGGGATCCGGGTTGTCAGGGACGAGGTAAGTACCGGGGCCGGGCCCCAGCACTCTCCGTCCCCCGCCGCGTCCTCCGGTCTTCCTCCCGTTCTCTCCGGACTTCCAGGGGCCGGGCAGGGCGGGAGGAAGTAACCGCCCCCCCCGGCGATTGGTCGGTTAGCTAACCGAAGAATCGCAGGGGATAGGAGGAGGTGGCAGGCTTGCCACCTCACTCCTATACTCCAGCATGGTCCTGGCTGTCTGTGACAACTGGGATCATGCAAAATTACCAGGCGGTCGGGTCCCAGAGACCCGATCAGCCCGGTATCGCCGCAGATCGCGGGGGCGATTTCTATCGCGATTTGCGGCGATCACCGACATGGCGGGCAGACATGGTCCCCCTCGGCGGTTGCCCTGGATGCCTGCTGAAGCATTTCAGCAGGCATCCGCTTCCGATCTCTGCCCGGCGCGCAGCAGGGACCGGAAAACGCCAGGGCGTATGGATACGCCCTGGGTCCTTAAGGCCCAGGGTGTGAGGGCGTATCCATACGTCCTGGATCCTTAAGAGGTTAAAGAGGAGGGTGCAGCTGTGCTTGGGGAGAAGATGGCTAGAATGGTGGAGGAGTGTTTAAACTAGGGACTGGGGGGGGAGAGAACCTACAACATAGAGGGGGAAGATAGTGTAGATAGAGAGTGGGGACTTATTAATGTACCTGGGAGTGGAGCGGAGGGAGGGGTTAGAATAGTTAATAGGGATAGGCTTCAAAGGAAGTAAAACCATATGCCATTGAATTGCATGTTGACTAATGCCAGAAGTCTGACCAATAAAACAGATGAACTGGAGTGTTTGATGTCTGAGGATAATAATGACATAGTGGGTATAACAGAGACTTAATTGGATGACACCTGTGACTGGGGGTTCAACATACAGGGTTATAATCTATTCAGGAAGGATCGGACAAAACAAAAAGGGGGAGGAGTCTGTATTTATGTAAAGTCCAGTCTGAAGGCCACGATGCGGGAGAATATATGGGAGGGAGACAATAATGTGGAGTCATTATGGGTAGAAATATATGGAGATTTAAAAAAAAATTCTGATAGGGGTTTACTATAAGCCACCAAACATAATGGAAGAGGCAGAAGATCAATTACTGAGGCAAATAAACAAGGCAGCAAATGAGAATGAGGAGATAATAATGGGGGATTTTAACTATCCTGATATAAACTGGGAGACTGAGACCTGTGAATCTCATAAAGGAAACAGGTTTCTGACTATTGCTAAAGACAATTATCTGTTCCAAATGGTGCAGGGCCCAACCAGAGGCAGTGCCCTACTAGACTTAATATTAACCAACAGACCTGACAGCGTAACTAATGTGCAGGTAGAAGGACACCCAGGAAATAGTGATCATAAAATAATACATTATAACTTGTTCTTCAATAAGGGAATCTCTCGAGGGGCCACTAAAACAATGAACTTTAGGAAGGCAAAGTTTGACCAACTCAGAAAAGCTAAAGGGGTATTCTGGTGGAAAACTTTTTTTATTTTTTATTTTTTATTCACTGGTGCGAGAAAGTTAAACAGATTTGTAAATTACTTCTATTAAAAAATCTTAATCCTTACAGTACTTATTAGCTGCTGAACACTACAGAGGAAATTCTTTTCTTTTTAGAACATTAGCTGCTGAACACTACAGAGGAAATTCTTTTCTTTTTAGAACACAGAACTCTCTGCTGACATCACGGGCACAGTGCTCTCTGCTGACATCTCTGTCCATTTTAAAAACAGTCCAGAGTAGGAGAAAATCCCCCAAGCAAACATATGCTGCTCTGGACAGTTCCTAAAATGGACAGAGATGTCAGCAGAGAGTTCTGTGTTCCAAAAAGAAAAACATTTCCTCTGTAGTGTTCAGCAGCAAATAAGTACTGGAAGGATTAAGATTTTTTAATAGAAGTAATTTACAAATCTATTTAACTTTCTGGTACCAGTTGATTTAAAAAAGAAAAGTTTTCCACCGGAGTACCCCTTTATAAATATAAAATGGGATAATGTCCTAAAAAACAATACTAACACTAAATAGGAGACTTTTAAAAAATATCTTAAACTCTCACTGTAAGATGTATATACCTTATGGGAATAAAAGGGTCAGAAATAAAAGAAAACCAATATGGATGAATAAAAACATTAACTACTAAAAGTGGACGGCAGTGAAGAAGCATTAAAAAGCTATAGAGAAAAATGTAAAATATGTAAAAAAAACTAATAAAAGCCGCAAAAATAGAGACAGAAAGACTCATTGCCAAAGAGAGTAAAACTAACCCCAAAAAGTTCTTTAACTATATAAATAGCAAAAAGGTAAAAAATGAAAGTGTAGGCCCTTTAAAAAACGATAAAGAAGAAATTATAAACAGGGATCAGGAAAAAGCAAATATATTAAACAAATTATTCTGCACTGTATTCACCGAAGAAAATGAAATGCCAGGTGAAATACAGCGAGATAAGGTAAACTCCCCAGTACAGGTCACCTGTCTAATCCAGGAAGAAGTACAGTGCCGCCTACACAAAATCAAAATAGACAAATCGCGAGGTCCAGATGGCATTCACCACCCGTGTTCTAAAGGAATTAAGTAATGTAATAGACAGACCCCTATTTTTTATATTCATGGACTCTATAGTAACAGGGACTGTTTCCCAGGACTGGCGCATGGCAAATGTGGTGCCAATATTTTAAAAGGGGACAAAAAGTGACTCCGGGAATTATAGGCCTGTTAGTTTAACCTCTGTTGTATGTAAATTGTTTGAGGGTTTTCTAAGAGATGCTATTTTGGAATATCTTGATAAAAATAAATGTATGACTCCATATCAGCATGGCTTTATGAGGGATCGGTCCTGTCAAACTAATTTGATCAGCTTTTATGAGGAGGTGAGCTCCAGACTGGACTAGGGGGAATCGCTGAATGTTGTATAGCTGGATTTTTCCAAAGCATTTGATACGGTGCCACATAAAAGGTTGGTGCATAAAATGAGAGGGATTGGGCTGGGGGAGAATGTGTGTAAGTGGGTAAGTAACTGGCTCAGTGATAGGAAACAGAGGGTGGTTATTAATGGTACCTATTCTGATTGAGTGACTGTTACTAGTGGGGTACCACAGGGGTCAGTCTTGGGTCCTGTCCTATTTAATATATTCATTAATGACCTTGTAGAGGGGTTGAATAGTAAAGTAGCAATCTTTGCAGATGACACTAAACTCTGTAAAGGGGTAAACACAATAGAGGACAGGGCACTGTTACAAATGGATCTGGATAGGTTGTAGACTTGGGTTGGGAAGTGGCAGATTAGGTTCAATACTGATAAATGTAAGGTAATGCACATGGGGAAGGAAAAATCCGTGCTTGGATTATGTATTAAATGGGACACTTGGGACGACTGATGTGGAAAAGGACTTGGGAGTTTTAGTTAACAGTACAATTAGCTGTAGTGACCAGTGTCGGGCAGCTGCTGTCAAGGCAAATAAAATCATGGGGTGCATGAATAGGGGCATAGATGCCCACGACAAGGAAATAATTCTACCACTGTACAAATCACTAGTCAGACCACACATAGAATACTGTGTAAAGTACTGGGCACCAGTTTACAAGAAATATATAGTGGAGCTGGAGAGGGTTCAAAGACGGGCAACCAGGGTAATACGGGGAATGGGAGGACTACAGTACCCAGAAAGATTATCAGAATTAGGGTTATTTAAAAAAAAGAAGGCTTAGTGGAGACCTAATAACTATATATAAATATATCAGGGGACCGCACAGAGATCTCTCCCATGATCTATTTATACCCAGGACTGTATCTATAATAAGGGGGCATCCTCTACATCTAGAGGAAAGAAGGTTTCTACACCAGCACAGATGGGGGTTCTTTACTGTAAGAGCAGTGAGACTGTGGAATTCTCTCCCGGAGGAGGTGGTCATGGTGAACTCTGTAAAAGAATTTAAAAGGGGTCTGAATGCATTTTTGGAGAGTAAGGACATTGCTGGTTATGTATATTAAATTTATAGGGACAGAACGTTGATCCAGGGATTTATTCTGACTGCCATATTTGGAGTCGGGAAGGAATTTTTACCTCTAGTATGAGGGGTTTTTGCCTTCCTCTGGATCAACTCAGTAGGGACTCATTAGGGTTATAGGTTGAATTGGACTCTGATCTTTTTTCAACCTTATGAACTATGTTACTATGGCAATAGACAACCAAAGATCTGGCAGGAAACCAGGGGAGGAGCTGATAGTTAAGGACCAGGGTGCAGGTGTGGACACTTGACTAAATGAGCACTGGCACTAAGAGTGAGAGCTCCGGCACGCTTTGGCCCTAGGAGGCGGGGGCACGCGTACCGGGGCTGCGAGAACAGGGAGGAGAGTGACGGGCTGGGATTCGCAAGAGGGAGTTTTGATCAAAACGTATATACTAACAACCTGTTAGTTTTTGAAATTATGCTGAGAAGCAATTAGATCATTGTGCAAGATTGTAGATGTACACCATGTCTGTTTTCTACCTGAATTCACATTGTGTTTTCTATCCCCTCTTTTTTTTTTTTTTTTTAACATATTGTCTGCACTCTTCCCCACCCCCTCAGCCCAAACCGATATAAGTAGTAGTTAGCTACACATGGGCCTTTTCTTTCCTGGCAGCCTCCCAGTTTGACTGGGAGAGCATGGTAAGTGTGCTGTAACATCCTGTTCACACTGGTGTGGTGCTGTGCGACGTCCGTTGCTGCTGTGGCGCCGTGTCTGCGGGGAGGTGCGACCCATGGACTGGTTTGAGTGGCATTGGGGCCGCTCTGCCAGTGGGTCGTCCCCCCTGTGGGCACTGGTGTCGCGGCGGTGGTGGTCGCTGCCCAGTGCTAAGTCATTTTATGCTAGGGACGTTGGGGACCCACTCTAAATAGGTGGCCTTGACGTGGCGAGTGGGCTTTGTACTTTTTGATCAAAACGTATATACTAACAACCTGTTAGTTTTTGAAATGATGCTGAGAAGCAAATAGATCATTGTGCAAGATTGTAGATGTGCGCCATGTCTGTTTTCTACCTGAATTCACATTGGGAATAGCAGCAAAGTGGAGGTGAAAATTCTAAATGTTCATTTTTTTACGCCATCATGTTCATCTAGACCCATATTTTGAATTTTTACAGGGGTAAAAAAGCCCCCCAAAATTTGTAACCCAATTTCTCTCGAGTAAGGAAATACCTCATATGTGGATGTAAAGTGCTTTGTGGGTGCACTAGAGGGCTCAGAAGGGAAGGAACGACAATGGGCTTTTGGAAAGCGAATTTTTCTGAAATGATTTGTGGGGGGCATGTCTCATTTAGGAAGCCCCCATGATGCCAGAACAGCAAAAAAAACACCCCACTTGGCACACTATTTGGGAAACTACCCCCCTCAAGGAACGTAACAAGGGGCACAGTGAGCCTTAACACCCCACAGGTGTTTGACGAATTTTCAATAAAGTTGGACGTGAAAATGAAAACATTTTTTTTTTTTTCACTAAAATGCTGATGTAACCCCAAATTTGTCATTTTTAGAAGGGGTAATAGGTAAAAATGTCCTCCAAAATTTGTAACACAATTTCTCTCGAGTAAGAAAATATCTCATATGTGGATGTAAAGTGCTATGTGGGTGCACTAGAGGACTCAGAAGCAAAGGAGTGACAATGGGATTTGGAGAGAGTATTTGGTTGGAAAAGAAGCCCCCACACATGTGACCCATTTCGGAAACTACAACCCTCAAGGAACGTAACAAGGGGGGGGGCAGTGAGCTATTACACACCACTGGCGTTTGGCAGATCTTTGGAACAGTGGGGTCTGCAAATGAAAAATTTAATTTTTCGTTTTCATGGACCACTGTTCCAGTGTGGGGTTTAAATGCTCACTACAACCCTTGTTACGTTCCGTGAGGGGTGCAGTTTCCAAAATGGGGTCACATGTGGGTGGGTTTTTTCTTGCGTTTATGTCAGAACCGCTGTAACCAGCAGCCACCCCTGTGCAAATCACCAGTTTAGGCTTCAAATGTACATAGTGCGCTCTCACTCCTGAGCCCTGTTGTGCATCCACAGAGCCCTTTACGTCCACATAATGGGTATTACCGTACTCAGGAGAAATTGCTTTACAAATTTTGGGGAGCTTTTTTTTCCTTTTACCTCTTATGAAAATGAAAAGTATAGGGCAACACCAGCATGTTAGTTTAAAAAAAAAAAATTTTTACACTAACATGCTGGTATAGACCCCATCTTCACCTTTTCATAAGGGGTAAAAGGAGAAAAAGCCCCACAAAATTTGTAGCGCAATTGCTCCAGAGTACGGAAATACCCCAGTTGTGGCTCTAAACTGTCTTGAAATACAACAGGGCTTATGAGTGACAGAGCGCCATGCACATTTGAGGCCTAAATTAAAGATTTGCATAGGGACCTCCGCCACCAAAAAATA